>NC_080740.1:73683307-73986337 GCF_020826845.1 Diceros bicornis minor | reverse complement strand
CTCTCTACCTCGATTTCCTCACCTATAAAATGGCAGTAATAGTATCTGCCTTATAATCTTGTTATGGGAATTAAATGAATCAATATTTATAAGTTACTAAGAATAGTGCTTGGCATGTAATAAGTGCTATTATAGTATTTGTTAAATAATACAGATACCATTCTTCTATGTCCAGCTCATGTTCCATACTACAGCCCACAGTGAACCCCTTCACTGAACTCCTAATGCTGTAATTGTGACCCATTTTAACCCTGGTCAGATCTACAAATTATCACTTAATTATCTCACTTGTAGATGTTTTGCCTCATCTCCCAGTTGTTGTTTCCTGATGGTCTTTAAATTCTGTACTTCCTTAGAGTGCCTTGGAGAGAGTAAGTATTTAATTCAAAAGGAAGGAATTATTCACATTAGCCCCTAAAAGAAATATTCATGCTGCTAGTCTAGTCTCCCCAAACACCAAGACACAACTCTCGTTGTTTCCATGTGACCCTCTGATATAACAGAGCCAACCCAAATTATGTTTTCCCACAACATCAGCCATGTATGGGCCCCCTTCCTCACTAAGGCAAACTTACAAAAACACCCAAGATGGAGGGGGTGGGGTCACCTTAGACCTAGAGGTAGGGGAGGACAGGTGTGAGTCTCAGAGAGGAGGGCCCAGACACCGCCATAACCCCAGGTAAAGCAAACTTTAATCTCACAGGATTGTTAAATCTTCAAGAGCCTAATATTTCAAAATCATCAACAACAAATGCTCCTTCTCCATCCTGGACTCAAACACCATGGAATTTTAGGACTCCTCACCAGCACTTTTTCCTCCCCAAGAGTTTACAGCTACCAGTCAAAGCCAAAACCCGTGCTGGGCCATTTCTCATCCTTGGAACCTGCTGGGACTTCCAGGTAAACATATAGGCAACAGGAATCAATAGTTTCAGGGGGTTTTGGGGAAAATGTTCTCTCCCTATCCCAGAAAGAAAGTTCTAGTGGTCCTGATTCAGCCACTAAGAGACAACATTCATTGATTATTCATTCTTTCTTTCATCAATTAATTTTTATTAAGCATGTACTAGACACAGTGGGTGATACCAAAAAGCAGAGTATGAGTATCTGGGCTTCGAGTAAGTTACTTGGAACAAGTCACCCTCTCCAGCATCAATTTCTTTGTCTATAAAATGAAGAGGTTGGGCAAAGTCTCTAGGGTTCTTTTTATCTTAAAAAAAATTGCTATTTTTCTGATTCTAATGCCTGCTCTGCTTTGCCAGGCAGGGTTGCTATGAAGCTGAAGTTAGAAAATGTGCATGAAAGTGCTTTGAAAACTATAAAGCACTGCTCAAAATGTGAGGCATTATCCTCATTGTTGTTGCCATAGCCCCAAAAATCTCTAGAGAAAAGTTTTCAAAGATCTGCTTGATAACATCCCACTGGGATCCTAAATAGGAAAAGCTCTTCCTCAAGTCTCACTGGGATCTCTCCCGCTGCTGGGAAGTCCAGAAGGTTGTTTCTGTACATTAGCAGCTTCTCACAGCAAATGCTTTTCAGAGATTGCAATTGCCCCCCGGAAAAAAATTTTACTACGTGACTAATTCTGAAGTCTAATCTAAGTCCAGAAGGAAAAAGGGGTGAGATCAATTAGTGATGTCTGCTATGGACACAGGACAGAGAAGTGATCACCAGCTGATTGACATTCCTGGACTAGGTCCTTTTGTAGCTACAATGTATGAGCCTTGATCATGTACCAGGCATTTTATCAAGTGCATCAGAACAACAATCTCATTTTTGGAGTAGGTACTAATATTAGTCCCATTTTACAGATGAGGAAACTGATACCCAGAGAAGCTGACTTGCAATATCACACTGCTAATATGTGGCAGAGCTAGAATTAAAAACAAGGGCTAAAGGATCCCAAAGCCAGTGTACTGTATTATGATATTACACTGAACTTTACCTGGGATCCTAAGACAGCATATGAATAGGTAAACCAAAGGTTTACCTTTGGTTTGTTTCTCCTGAATAATAGATGAAATTGTTAATATCAACTCAAAGTTAGAAGGTAATTGGCAACCTCTGGCTTAGCACAGGGATGGAACCTCTAAAGCAGCAATCTATAAGCTTTTTTGATTGCACACGCCATTAGTCAAATAAAAAAGTTGTGTCATCCAATCCAATATATAGAAATCTATTTACAAGTGCCTGTATTTGTTTTCAAATTGCATACCCATATAACAACACTAATGTATTCGATACATATTGAAACATATCAAAAATAGAAATTTTTTTAAATGAGAAATATATATAAATACAAATTCTAATATTTTCTACCCAAAGGAATTGTTATGCCCAACCTCTGGGGCACACTTAGCGTCTTTCTGCAACACGGAGTAAAAATAATGTGGTTTCTTTATTTTGCGTTTGTCTGTTTCCTCTCTGGGCTCAGCTTCGGGGTGTGCCCTAGGCAAAACGTCCAAGAACAGGACCACTCCCTCTTTCCACCCCCATACTCCATGCCCCTCTTCCCCAGGCTCCCAGGCACAGAGGCACCTTCATGCTTTTCACACCCATTGCCCAAAGTACACCCTTTGAGTCCTCATCCAGGACTGGCATCTCCTGCTATGGCCAACACTCATGCATTTATACATTCATTCATTCTTACAACCAACAAATACTTATTGAGCCCCTGTTACAGGCAGGCACAGTAGGAGCTTGGAGAATGCAAAGATGAAACCAGTCCCAGGCATACACAGACCAGAAGGAGAATTAATGCACACACATAAATCGATATGATATTAAGTTGTAACTGATAAGTGCGCTAAGAGAGACATAGGAAAGATGATTTCCAGGTGGACGGATCAGGGGAATTGTGTGTAAATAAGGAGACCCCGAGCATGGGCCAGTGGGACTCAAATGGCAGGAAGTACACTTCAGGCTCAGGCGAGGAATGGCAAAGAGGTAGGGGAACTTTCTGTTTAAGGAGAACAGAAGATGTAGGCAAGATAATAATGCAACAGGCAGAGAATCAGTGCTGTGTTATATGGACTGTGCCTTCCATGCAGAGACAACAACGTTCACAACAGAGTGAAAGAGGAAAAGATGAGAGTGGCTGGAGCAGGCAATCTAGGCAGTACAAAACTTGAGGCTGAGCCATGGGCATGGCTCATATCCTGAGAGGATCACAGAGCGAGTTAAGTCATTAAGAGGAATGTGTGCAGAGCAGCCATAATCTGATTTACCTTAAGGAAGATTGCACTGGCTGCAGCGTACAGAGTACCAGGAAGGCAGGTAAGGGAGGGTACATCACCAGGACACTTTCCTCTGGGAGCAAACACATCACTCCAGGGTGTCGCTTGGAACATCTTGGCAGGGCAAATGACCTCTGCTCTGAAGAATGCTCCTAGCCTATTCCTCAGCTACTCAGGAGCCTGCCCAGCATCAGGACTAACCACAGAGCACAGACTGCAAAAAAGACATCTATGTTTTATAGACCAGCCTATCTCTTTACAGCCTGATGACTTTGGGAAAAGATTTCCAGCCACTGGGCCCTTTACAGCCTGGGGTGGGCCTCCTCCTGGCAGGACAGATTCTTCTCTTGGTCAATCAGAATCTCAGGAATCAGATTTTCCATTCGGTTCCCAGGGTGCTCCGGCCAGAGCTGACACACTGCCTCTTTAAACACATTATGAAGATTATCAGCAATGTATCAAGGTGTCTTTGCAGAATGGTATAAACTTCGGCTGCACTACTTATTGCCATAAACCACACTTCCAGGTTTTTATTTATATGCGCATTAGTTCAATATGATTGGATCTGTAGGCAGCAGAGAGGATTGGGGCAATTTATATATATATCAATAAAGGTCTCCAGCCAGCCACTGGGTGCTCTAAGGGGAACAGTAGTTCCATTTAAAACATTAGGAACTGGAGAAATTGAAAATAACTCTCTATTTAGAGGCCAAGGATTAAGGCATTTTGCAAGGAAGGTCTCAGCCCAGCCAGGCTATGCTAAAAAGGCTGTTAAAATGTCATTTGGCTGATAGTTAATCCACAGAATTTACCTTAACCCCTTCATTTCAATTGGATTTTTTTCTGTGAAGCATTGACCCTAACAGGGGGACAGCATAGCATGGTGGAAAAGGTGGCTGAGTGTGTGGGCATCTGTCGGTTTTTGCCTCCTAACGCCCATATTCACTGTCTACTGGTAGCATCACCTCAGTGAGCTCTGCTGAGGTCTTCCTGGAACTGTGGATCAAGGTTCCCTGTGGTCTCCAGCCATGGAGGCATCCTTATACAAGCTGAGCCGATCAGACTTTCTCTCCTGAGATTCTGACTATTGATAAAGTGCCATAAGGACTAAAAACGGTGGAAGCCGACTTATCCTGGTAGTGGTACCATGAAGAGACTCTCTGTTAGTTCCTGCTGTCTACTCCAATGGAGCTGCCCTGGCTCCCGGGAGCTGGGTATTCTCTTCCATTTTACCAACCATGAAATCGCCTTCTAATAAGTTCTGCTTATGTTAGCCAGAGTTTCTGTTGCTTGCAATGAAGGAGCTTGTCTAAGTGAGCCACTGGGGGCCAGGAGCTCTGGATGTTGGGCTTGAACCCATCACTAACCAGCTGTGTGAGCATGACAAACAACCTCCCTGCTCTGGGCAACAGTTTCCTCATTTGTAAATGAAAGTATTGGAAGAGGCCAATGGGTTCTCAAATTTTAGGGAACATCAGAATCACTTGGGGATCTTGTTCAAAAATTAGATTCTGATTTCATCATTTTAGAGTGGCGCCCAGGCATCTGCTTTGTAATCAGCAGTGATTCTGTGCCTACCAAACTTTAAGAGCCCATTTTCAAATTATGCTTTCCAGGGCCCTTAGTTCTGGGAAGGACCCATGGGGACAGCCTCTGGGTAAGGGAAAAGTTGACGAAGGTGGCCCTCTTGTTTCGACTGGGTAGCTCTTCTTTTATATCTTATATATTGAGGTTCTACATTAAATTTCCTCCATAAAAAGGGATCTACCATGGACAAAAAAAAAAAAAAAAATGAGAAATCAGTGGACTAGAATCACTAGATAATTTCCAAGGAAGCTTATTGTTCTGATGCCAGGAGGTAGCTCCTGCATGGCCTCCAAAGGGAAGCAGGTGTCAAACCTGTGGGGAACTGACCACTGCATTTATTCTATTTGAACTTCGGCTTAGAAAGAGAAAGCAAACCAAGACTTCAATCCTGAAATCATCTTCCTAACAAACCCCCAAGCAGGAGTTTATTATCCCACCGGTAATGACGCAGCAGCTGAGACCCTGAATGACTTGCCTGGTGCAATGCAATTAGATAACAGTGGAGCCTGGTGACCTCTCAATCACATTGCAGGGCTCCTCCTATGGTGCCTCTTCCTGCCATGGTATTTGAAACACCATAAACTGGAGCCAGAGGAGATCCATAAACAGCCCAGTTCTTATTTTTTACTTTAGAGTCCCTATGTGGCTTCATTTATTTTCAAAAGAGCATGTGACATGTTCGTTGGCACCTTCCCTGCCATAAAATATCTGTTGACATTTGTGGTTTGGGGTGGGTTGGATTAGTTGCTGTTTCGTTCCATCCACCTACTGCATGTAGCACCAGGAGAAACACCATTCTACCCTGAGCCCCCTGTCACATCTTCTACCCTCTACCCAGAACAACCCACATGTGTACTCTGCTGAATGGAAAGATTTAAAAAGAGCTACTCCATCTTTTGTCAGCTGTGCAGCCATAGACAAGGCATGTAACCTCTGTCTCCATTTCCTGGCCCACATGAGGTTGTTGTAAGTATGATGATAAGGAAGAGAAGGTTAATGACAGTGGCTAACATTTATCCACCACGTACAATGCACCAGACACTGAGGTATGCTACTTCACTTGAATTGTTTCAATCAGTCCTCTCACAAGCCTACACAGTAGGTATGACTATCATTACTCCCATTTTACAGAAGGAGAAATGGAGGTGTGAAAAAGGCAAGTAACTTTGCCAAGGTTATATAGCCAATAAGTGGTGGAGTAGGCTTCAGTCTCAGGAAGTCCGACCCCTGTGACAGCTGTGTTTCATTGCAACACTATGTTCATGGTGTTTCTCCACACCCGGTTGAAAAGTCTGGAGGAGTGTCAGGTAGAGAGCTCCTAGAGTATGTTGGAGGAATAAGATATGGAGGGTGATTTAGGATAAAATAATGCGAAATAAAATCATGATACAATGGAAAGAACACCAACTTAGGTTTGTCCTCACTAACAGTGGAATCTTGTCGCTTGTCCTCCAGGAGGCTCATTCTTCTCATCAGCAAAATGGAAATTATTTCTCCTTGTGGAGAGAGTGGAAAAATAGAGATGTTTGCACAACCACCTATCAAGTACTGAGTAAATGGAAGTGATGTAATGTGTGTGGCAGCATGCCAAAAAGCTAGTTGAAAGTAAGATGTTATTATTGATATAAAGCAGTATTACATATTAGAGTAACATGGAATTACTTCCAAGATTATAAAGTCAACCTAGAGATTCTTTTCCTAAATTAAACTCACAGAGGGCATGAGTCAAAAGTCCACAGAGTTAAAACAAACAAACTTGTCTCCATCTCCTACCCACAGAGCTTACCTGGGTCAAAAGCCTTGAAATTCCTACAATAGGAAATCTCTACTATATGTCTGTGCATTAAATATGAAGAACAATTTAAGTATTATCCCATGTGGAAACTAATCTCTTTTATACTTATCATCCAGATAGACTTTCTGTTAATATGTTTACGTAAATCTTATTAAATATATTCCTATACATACACATACACTCACAAATAAATATTTATTTTATTTTTGTGTGCATATGAGGAAGATTAGCCATGAGCTAATATTTGTCACCAATCCACCTCTTTTTGCTGAGGAAGATTGGCCCTGGGCTAACATCTTCCTCTACTTTATATGGGACGCTGCCACAGCATGGTTTGACAAGCAGTGCATAGGTCCGCGCCCAGGATCCTAACCCGTGAACCCCGGGCCACCGAGACAGAGCTCACGAACTTAACCACTACACCTCCAGGCCAGCCCCAATATATATTTATTTTAATGAGATCATATTACAGATGCTAAAATTGAAATCCACTTTTTTCCTTAAAAATATGCCATAGAGGGGCCGGCCCGGTGGTGCAAGCGGTTAAGTGCACGTGCTCCACTGCGGTGGCCCGGGGTTCGCCAGTTCGGATCCCGAGCGCACACCGACGTACCGCTTGTTAAACCATGTGGCGGTATCCCATATAATGTGGAGGAAGATGGACACAGATGTTAGGCCGGTCTTCCTCAGCAAAAAAAGAGGAGGATTGGCGTTGGACGTTAGCTCAGGGCTGGTCCTCCTCACAAAAAAAAAAAAAAAAAAAAAAAATGCCATAGACATCATTCTATGCCAATAAATGCAGATACACATCATCATTTTATCATAATATTCCACTGTATAGATATACTATGATTAACCAATTGGCAGTTTAAATGACTTCCAATTTTCACTATTATAAACAACACTGCAACAAACATCCCTGGACATAAATCTTTATGTACCTATCCTTTAAAGTCTTCAGATAAATTCCTGGATACAGAACCTCAGGGTCATAGACACACACATTTAAAACTTTGCTATAGGAGCTTCTGGGTTGGTGAATGCATCCACATGCCAGGAGGGTGGTGCACCCCAGTTCTACAGGGACAGAAGCTCCTCCTCTAGCGACCCTTCCCGACCTCACCCTACATACCTCTTCATCGAGCTGTTCATCTGTATCCTTTATAATAAGCTAGTAAACATGAGGATGAGAAAATTAAATAATGTGAATAAGATATGCCACTTGTCAAGTGGAGGGCTAGCATTGAAAACAAGTCCGTTGGACACGAAAGCAAATGTCCTTTCTGCTCTTCCTGGGCCTCCTCATGGCTTGTTGGTCCAAGATTCAAGTTCTGGCATTTGGCATGTTGAGTACCAAACTGCAGAATGAGAAGCCTGTGGCCAGTATGAACAAGTTAAAGACTCTGAGTGGTTATTAACTGACCTGATTCCAGCAACATTGTTAGCAGTGATGAGGCCAGCTGACTAAACGTACCAAACAAGAACCTCCCAGAAGGCTAGGTACAGGTTTGGACTGGGGGACATGGCTGTGGGATGCTGGGAACTTGAGAAAGCTTTGAAGGATGGATATCAGACCTGTAGAGAAGGGATGAAAAACTTAGGCTTTCTTAGCATGAAGAAAACAGGGCTGGGTGGTAATTCAATAATGACTCTAAGATATATGAAGATTTATTCCGTGGGGCTGTGGTTTGACTCTACAATGTGCACATGGCTTGGATATGTTACTTACACACAATTTTCAAAATTTACCCTTGAGAGGGTTTAAACAAAATATTTTCACATCTAAAAAAAAAAAAACTTTGCATATATTTTCAAACTGTTTTTCTCAGAAAGGTATGTCCACCTTAGATTCCCACTAACTGGTATGAGAGCAGAGTTATAATAAGCAGAGACATATTATAACTAGTAGGTTGAACCATATGAAGTTGGCATATTTGTAGGTCAGAAGCAGTTGAATATTAGTAAATTCAAATAGTTCAATCTAATAATTCATCTCTGACATGAGCCAGGTATTGTCTTTCCATTTCAAACACTATGTTGGCTGTTCAGAAAAGGGCAATAACATATTTGCATTGTGCACATTTTTAGGTAGGATGGGAGGAGGAGATAGATGAAGACCGTTTTCACTGTCCCTCTGAAAATGAGGAATTATTTTAAGAACTCCTGCCTTCCAATCTGGAAACAATCTGTGCTTGAATAAGGTAAAGCACTGATTCTGAGTCACTTGAGGGCAAAGAGTGAGTTGTTCCTCTACCATCCCTTTTTTGTCAAGGGATAGATTCTGTAAAACTGAAAAAAAAAATTGGTGCACTTTGTCACAGTCCTTGAGATCATCTCCCTAAACACAGATTGAATCTGGAGGAATGTCACAGCTAAAGATCCTTACAGCAACCCAACCATTTCTGGATTGTGTTGCAGGAAGCACCAGTCCTGCAAATGCTCTGAGAAGAAAAAGTTCCACGGTTGCATACGTCGGAAGAATAGGACATCCTATTTAGTTTAAAATTTTAAATTTACTTAAATTAAATTAAATTAAAAACTTAGACCTCCTAGTAAGTCACAGTGCACTGAAGTCTTTAAGGCTCTAAGAAGCCCTGGAGTAAAGAAACCTCCTTTTGTTGAATCCTGTATTTCTCACGTTTGTTTGACCACAAACCCCTTTGCTCACATACATTTATTACCATGCAGTGGAACAGACTTTCAAAAATGTCCCAAACTCATTTTATTAGAGAAGAAGTTGTATTATGAGGTTTATACAGTAAGTCAATGCCAAAGTCAGGATTAGAAGTATTATCTCACGCCATTCAACAGATATTTATTGAGCCTGCTGTGTGCTAAGATCTGTGCAAGACGTAATCCTTGACCTCAAAGAGGTTATGATCTAGTGGGAGGAAAAGACAAATCAACAGGCAATTTCAACTTAATGTAACTTGTAACAATCTAGAACATGTGGCTATTGAACACTCAAAAGCTTCTGAAACTGACGAACTGAATTTTAATTTAATTTAATTTTAATAAATTTAAATTTAAAAACAAAAGCAGTGTAAATTATTTTTCAGTTAAATGCAGCTTTGTTGTTTTGGCAGGACTATATTTCACTTTAACCACTGAAAACTTAGTATCTAAATTGAGTTGAGCTATAAGTGTAAAATACACACCAGATTTCAAAGAACTTAGTTCAAAAAAATGTAAAATATCTCATCAATAATTTTTGTATTGATTACATATTGAAATGTTAATATTGTGGATATATTGGGTTAAATAAAAGAGATTATTAAAATTAATTTCACCTGTCCCGTATTTAATTTTTTTAACATGGCTAGTATAAAATTTTAAATTACATATGTGGTTCATTATACAGATAGTCCCTGACTTCCAATGGTTCCACTTAACGATTTTTCAACTTTACAATGGTGGGTTCCAGAATGGGAGTTCAATCTATTGTTGAATTGCCCAACTCTGAAATATAGTCAGCTTTGGGATTCCTCTTACTTCAAAGATTTACTGAAGGATGACTATGTCTACACTGTAATAGACTGTTTTGTTTTTTCTTTTTTTTATTTTCAAAATACACGCTTAAATAAATCACCTTGTGAAACAACACTGAATGTGTGTGTGTGTGTGTATAAAAGTTTCTATTGCTTTAAAAAAATCTTAGAAAACTGTTAATCTTGTTCAATTCTTACTCAATGCATTTTCAACTTATGATATTTCCAACTTACAATGGGTTTATCAGGGCGTAACCCCATCGTAGGTCGAGGAAAACCTGTCTTCCTTTTGGACAGAGCTAATGTAAAAGATTTAGAGTGCTCAGGAAGCGGGGATGCCTAACCAAGATCTGACGAAAGCTTTCCAAGAGATGATTTTTATAGTGAGACCTGAAGGAAGAGAAGAAATGAGCCAAGAGAAGAGAGGAAGGAAGAGTGTTCTTGACAGAGGGAATGGCTTGTGCAAAGGCCTGGAGGTTGAACAGAGGAGAGTGCCTGGTTCCAGCTATCATTTCCAGAGCACCGCACTTTCTCTGCTCCAGGCCCCCAAATACTCCTCCCACAGATCACTGCCTCCAAAACCACTAGAGGCTCTTTATTTGGAGTGAAATATCTCTGAAACCACATATTAGGTAGGCATTAGACACTTGGAAAAGAGTACTGTGTTCACACTTTATGTACATTAAAGCTAATATAGACTCCACTCTTGCATAGGTTACTGATTCATTCAAAATATGCAACAATTTTATGTTCTCAAAGGAATCTTCTTCATAGGAAATAACTACCACCAAAGCAAACATCATACTACTCTCAATAGGCGTAATTGCAATAGGCTTTTGTGAGGGTGGGCAGCTGGCCTGGAGCAGGGGCAAGCAGGGAGCTCAGCTGCAAAGGATGGGTGCAGAGGGGGATGCTGGGAGGCAGTCTATCACAGTGGTAAGAGCTCAGGCTCTGATGGCTCCACCACTTACCAGCTACGTGACACCAGACAATCTCGTAACAGCTCTGGGCCTCAGTTTCCCCATTTGTAAATGAGGAAAGAAGCAGCATTTACCATGGAGTTGCCCAATATCAGTACTATTGACATTCAGGTCAGAAAACTCCGTCATGAGGGCCTGCTTTGACTACTGCAGGGTGTTGAGCAGCATCCCTGATCTCTACCCACTAGATGCCAGTAGCATCCCTCACCCCAGCTGTGACAACCACAACTATCTCCAGACATTGTCAAACGTCTCCAAGGGGAAAAAATCACTACCCACTGAGATCTACTGATCTAATGAATGAGTTGTTGTGAGAATTAAGTGGAATTTTGCATGAGAAGCGGTAGTACTGTGCTGAAACTTGGCAAGTACTCAACAAAGGTTTACTAAATAAATACAAAAAATAAAGGGAAGAAAAGTTCCGACAGGGATGACAACAGCGCTTAGCAGATCTGCCATTTTGTGAATTTAACTAGCCATCACTTTAGCCCAGGAACTTCTACCTACTCCCTCTCCTCCTCCTGCCCCAAGAAGTCAGGCCCTCGGTCTCCCGAGTAATGTGGGCAGAAAGGCCTTGCATATGGGACATGACTGTCTCAATGGATTTAATGGTGCTTTTTAAATGTGGATAATTATAGGGCCTCTTCTAAGCAAGTGCACCAGTGGCAGGAGGCTGTGGGCTCTGGGGCACTGTGGGCCCACATAGCTCAGCTCCGTCGAGCTGATGGTAATGTTATTAAATGTGCTCTCTCCTTTTATTAGGCATCTTAATAACCTCTAAGTTGCACCCAGGAGAGTTGGTGCAGAAAAGGAATTCTGGCCAACCTAATTTGTATTTGAAAATACCCCATAGGCCAAGGGAACAAGATTCAGATGAATTTCACAGGCAGCTGAGGGCTACACAAGGCAAGTGTTTCCAAATTGTACTCAATTATTGAATGCAAAATGCCTGCTTCCCTGCCTTCCCCATCCCCATTCTTTGCCTTCCTTTTCTGCAGTGCCCCTGCACCCCCACACATGCATATGCAACCCACACCACAGCCACCGGCTAACAAAGAAAGTTAATATGGGTGCTCCCTTGACTACAGGGAAATAATGATAACAGTGGACCATAATAAATGGTCATATTTATTGACCATTTATTACCCTGAGCCAGACCCCAGTGCATTCCTTAGAACAATTCAAAGAGTGAGTGCTATCCTTTCCCATTTTACTGTTGAGGAAACTACAGTTTGAAAAGGTTAATATCTTGCCAGAAAGAATTACACAAATAGATAATTATAGAACATGGACATAAATCCAATTCTACCTGACTCCCAAACCGGTGCTCTTCACCAGTGCCTAACATTTTTCAATAATCAGGTGGTGACAAGGAGTAAGTCCATTCATTAGTTCACCATGTTTGGGTGACTATATGTTCCAGACCTACATGGAGTGCTGGGAAAAGACACTGCCCCTACCCATGGAAACTTCATAACAGAAATTATACACAATGGAAAGAACATTTTAAAGGGATCGGGAAAAAGGAGTTGCAACTCACATTCATTCAACAAACATTTAGTGAGAAGCTACTATATGCCAGGCAGTGTTCTAGCTACAGAGGGTGTTGCCACAGCAACAAATAAAGGTAATAGGTTTGAGAAACATTCCGGGTATAGAATGAACAGAATCTGCCGGCTTGACTGAAAGGGTAAGGAACAGGGAGAAAGCAAAGGAGACCCAGATTTCCCAAGTGCCAGAGACTGTAAGGATGAGCAAGCCATTAGCTGAGGTTGAAGGGTGAGATTTGGGGAAGAAATAGTGAGTTGGTTTTCAAGTATGTTAAGTTAGAGTTGTCAAAAGACATTGTACCAGTTTCCTGTTGCTGCTGTAAAAAATTACCACAAACTTAGTGGCTTTAAACAACACAAACGTAATTTCTTCCAATTCTGGAGATCAGAACTCCAAAATGAGTCTTAGAGAATACAAAATCAAGGTGTTTGCAAGGCCAGTTCCTTCTGGAGGCTCCAGGGAAATATCCATTCCTTGCCTCTTCCGGATTCCAGAGACCACAGGCATTTCTTGGCTCCTGGCCACATCATTGCAGTCTCTGCTTCCATCATTATATAGTTCTTCGTTGTCCTCCTGTGTCCTTCTTGTAACCACACCTGTAATTACATCAGCCCCACTGGGATAATCCTGGATACTTTCCTGATCTCAAGATCCTTGACTTAATCACACCTGCAAAGCACTTTTTGCCATCAAAGGTAACTTTCACAGGTTTATGGACTAGGATGTGGACGTATTTGGGGGAGCCATTATTCAGCCTACCACAGACATTCAGGAAGAGAGATATTCTGCACACAGTTAGAAAGGTAAGTCTAGAACTTGGGGAAAATGATGTTCATTCATTCATTCAACCATTCAGTAATCATTTATTAAGCAGTTAATACGTGCCAAGAAGATAGTCACACCAAAAGAACTGATTTGGGATTCTTCCCTATAGCTCATAGGTGATGACAGTTTATGTAAAGAGTGAAAAGCAGACAACTAAAGTCAACATTTTGGAGGAGATCTACCCATTTCTGGAGCAGACAGGAAAAGGGAGCTGAGGTGAACTTGTCCAAGTTAAGACCTATCATGCAGCACCACTTGTACAGCTTTGTTTGTACTGTGTGGGTGACTATAGGTGATTATAGAGAGAGAATTAAATTCAAAATATGCTGTCTGGTGGCAGGGGGAGGAGGAATTCAAGTAAATTCTTCTTGAGCCACGGCATCTCTGGAAGGTCTGTTCTCCAGCCTCTGATTACCACTAGTGACTGTGGTTCTGGCCTGTTCTTTTCCTCTCCCTTTCTCAGCCAAGTGCAGGCATTAAGCACTTCACATCCAATCACCACAGCCTGAGCTCTTGGCTGCCCCAGTAATGGAGGCAGCAAGAATTTAATCCATGGCAGCCTCAGGTGCAGAAAGATGATACTGAATATTTCATTCCTGGGATGATGGGAACTGGAAGCCCCTGGAGAGGATCCGGCTGAATCTTTTAAGCAAGCCCTTCCAGGAATCCATTGGGTAACCGTGCTATTGGCACTAATGACTGCCACTAGAGCCTTAGCTTCCCAATGGAAGGGGAAGCAGCATTAATGTGCAACAGTGCTAAAAGGCCAGCTCCAACTCTGGTTCTAGGAAATTAATTTTAAAAAAAATTCTGCTTTCAGAGGTTTCCTGTCACCTCTTTGGATCCAAAAGACATTTGTTGCCATTTTTCCCTTTTTTGTTTTTCATAAAGAGCCAAATGAAAGGAGAATAAAAAAGACCTAACAAAGAGAAATCATTTAAGGCACATTTATTCTCTTCAGGAAGTGACCTGCTTCAGCTTACATCTTTAACTCCTCTCAATCTTTCATAGCTAGCACAAGAAGACAGTAAGTGTTAGAATGGACACTAGAGAAAAGCATACACATTATCTTGGTGGGAAATTGCACAGATTGTGTTGGTAAGTAAACACCCTTTGTTAAGCACTGAAGTATTAAAATGAAAAAAGAGACTATTTTTCCTTAAAAAATTAAGTGTTTTGAAAAACTGGATTAGATTTTTTTCATTACTCTTTACAAAATTGAAAACAGACGGTATGTACTATAGACTTTAAAAAAAAAGCCACACAAAGTGAAAAAGGTCAGTTTCAGTGTAATAGGGAGGTGAAATGACCTGAAATATGACCCTTTTGCCTTTAAGACCTGAATTCAGATCTGATTTGTGACTCTGGGTCAGAGCTACATACCCTGAAGGAGTGGGGTGAGAATTGGAAGTTAAAAGACTGGCAAGCAGAAGGCTGGACCCCTACAGGCACTTGGATGTGCCCACCTCACCTCTCCTTCCTAACCCTGCGCATCCTTTAAGAGAAAGCTCCTGCAGGAAGCTCTACTATCCAGCCGAGTGTCTTCTGCCTCCTCTGAACTCCTTCCTTGCTATCTGGACCATTCCCTGTGTCATATATCTTACTTCCCTCAAAGAGAGTGTGGGGTCCTTGAGGGATAGTTGGTTGGCAGCCATAAGGAGTAGGCATGGTCCCTTTCCCTGCCCCTAAACTATTGCTTGCTTCATAGATTAGCCTGAGGTTGGCTTTATATGCAGGTGAAGCAAATTTTTACACATCTTTGTCTCCTTTGTGTTTCCCATGGAGTAGTAAGTAAACTGAAAGAAATGTGAAGACTTTAGGTGGTAGTACATAGATATTCCCTAAAGAGAAAACATTACTAAGTGGTAAACATTACTATGTACTAAATAGAAAGTATTTTAGTATCAATATTATTGTAGTGTGTCCTAGAAATATACATATTAAGAAACCCTCAAAATATCACGATTATCAAATATAAATACATATTAGTTTTCAAAAATGAATTAATATAGAAAAATAGTAATTAAAAGTTCACATGGAATTTAGATATGGTGAAAATCATGAAGATGATGTACAAAGGCTGAGGTGTTGGAAAACACTTGCCATATGCCATTTAGCACAATACTTTTTATATTATCCAACAAATATTTGTCAATTGAATGTATTTCAAATGCTATTGTTTGCTTATTATTATCACTGTAGTTTGTTTTTTTTTTCCTACCCTGAGAAAATCTCAAGAAGAGTATCATTTGACAGAATAAGAAATAGAAGCTTTCATAGCAATGACATTTTATTGCCTTGGTAGCCAAGGCAATGAGCTCTGGAGCAGGAGCAGACCTCTGTTTAAGTTCTGGCACTATTATTTTCCAGCAGGAGAACTTCTAAATGTAAATAACTATATGCTCAGTGCCTCAGTGTTCCCATTTGCAAAATGAAATTGTTATGAGGAGGAAATTAAATTACGTATGCAAAGTGCTAGCTTAGTGCCTGGCACATAGAAAGAGCCTAATATATGCTAGTTATTATTATTAACAATAATAGCAGCATCAATAGCAATAATAAAAATTGACATCTGTATGGAAATTCATGTCTTTTAAAGGGCTTTTATCCAACCATTAGCATTTATCCAAACCATCTACTAGCTGCCAAGTACTGTGCAAGACTCAGGGAGGGATTCAACTATGGAACTAGAAATGCATGACTGCTAGGTAGGTGGGGTAGGGAAACAGACTCTGGAATCAGGCTGCCTGTTTTCAAGTCCAAGCTTTGTTACTTCTAGTTGTGTAGCCTTGGGCAAGTGACTTATCTTTCCATGCCTCGGTTTTCTCATCTATAAAATAGGTATAATAATAATCATCACCTTGTAGGGTTGCTGTGAAGATTAAAGAGTCCACAAATGTAAAGTATGTCAACATTATCAGAAAGTAATCTGTACATAGAACATCTAATTTGTTTTAGCTTTTATTGTTGTAGTTCTTGCCCTCACAAGGCTACCATCTAGTCTTCCAGATTCCTCAAATGGGCAGCTGCTTTCCAAACTCTGTACTTGCCACAAATTATACCCAGACACTAGTTCAGAGACAAAGGTGCAGCCATATAAGGATGTTTGAGGTTTATCTACTGAGAACATTTTACCACTGAGCTCAATCAATTACTTCATATAGGTTCAGATCAAGCCAGTTTTATAGTTAGATAGAGTAGGTCACGTACATCATGCATTCTCCCAGTCACTAGGAAAATTTCCACCATCACCTCCTCACCTAGAGACTAGAGCACAAAAACATAGACACACACACACACACCTTCCCATTGTGTGAAATTTCTTTATTGAAAGTTGCGTTATTAATATAAATATCAAAAAAAAGCAACTGCATGCTTCACATTTGAACCTGAGGCCAATTTGGAACACGCACTGACATAGAGCCTTCTGTAGAAATAAGACTGGTTATCTAACACATCTACACTATCTGTGCAGACCCAGGAAGAGATACAAACAATCTGATTTTTTTTTAATCCAACCATTTTTTTTGCCCTTATAGAAAATCCAGACCATTACCTGAATGGTCAGATTCAACACGTAGATAACAAAGCTGCATGAACTCAGCTCCAGATAGTGTCAGACCACCCATTCTTTTCACAAGTGAAGCCAGCCAAGTCAAGACATTCCAGCCAGAGACTGGCTGCTCACCCTGCTGGAAATAACGTCTTCAATCCAGGCTGTGCCAGTGCAGCCCAGACATAAAGGTGATGAAGGGCTGTTTTCAGAGCCCCAAGTCTTGCCTCAGGACCATTTAGAAAACACTGCTGGCTAGGGAGCCATCATACACACAAGTCAATGAAATATTACCTCTAATTGAGTGGGCCATTTGAGAATGCAACCAAGAGCATGTCCAAGGAGTCAGCACTCCCCTTTACAACTCCCCAAGCCCCTCCTGGGTTAGTATCCATTTAAAGAGAGAGAGAAAAAGACCACTTTCATCACTTAAGTGTAAATGAATCAAAGCATGATACGGATAGGGGAGCAATCAGCTTCCCCTGATGATTGATCTGTTAAAGGGAATGAAGGGTGATTCATTCCAGATGTGGTGCTTCTGAAACATACTGCTGGGTCATCGATTCTAGACTCCCCAAACTTCCACAGATACTGAAGGATATTCAGGAATTCAGTCAGGGTGAAGGATACAGGAGAACTGGTAGCCTTTAAAAATGAAAAAGCTTTGGATGCATCAGATCTGGTCACCAAGGGCAAGCCAACTTTATCTCTAAGTCATTCTTCAAAATTCCATTAAGAAGTCTCCTGGAGACTTCCGAAAAGCCAGATATCTCCCAAAACTGAAGGGACATACTCAAGTCAGCTGTAGCAAACTTGGGTCCATTTTCTTTGGCACAGTGCTTAGTTGTTTTCACTTTAATTAGTTGTCAGTATTTAAAAATTAAGATATTTCGGGGCTGGCCCCATGGTGTAGTCGTTAAGTGCGCGCGCTCCGCTGCTGGCGGCCAGGGTTCGGATCCCAGGCACGCACCGACGCACCGCTTGTCAGGCCACGCTGTGGCAGCATCCCACATAAGGTGGAGGAAGATGGGCACGGATGTTAGCCCAGGGCCACTCTTCCTCAGCAAAAAGAGGGGGATTGGCATGGATGTTAGCTCAGGGTTGATCTTCCTCACACACACAAAAAAAAATCAAGATATTTCTTTGGGATTTTGTATCTCTTCAAGACCATCTGACCCTCTATTTCCACATGGAGAGAATCAGCTGGAGCTAAGTAGCAGTCACCTCTTCAAGCAGTCCCCCTAGTCTCCATCTGGCCTCCTGGACACATTTATGCTAACTTTTGGCCTCTATAGGTGCTGACTTTGCAACTGCTGTCATGAAGTTACTCTGGTGCCTGTATAGACAGAAACCAATTCTGATCCCCTGGTCCTGACCAAGAATCAATATCACAGGCTGGATGTGAATAAAGTTGAAACTATCTCCAATTGGCTTGACATGAAACCCCACCCAACAGATGCCTCATGCTAGGCAGTGACAAACTAGCTCATTTAGATCTTCTTTCTTGGAAAGAAGGACACATCTGTGAGGCAGCTTGAACTAGCTGTCATTTTTCCATGAGGGCTGCTATATATTCCAGTCTTGAAAGTACCAGAATCCAGAATGTCCTGTTCATTGAGGGTCACTAAACTTTGCAATAAACTCTTATTTCTGAAGATAACCTTAACTTATCTCTTTTTAGAAATATTAGAGACAAAAATATGTGCCTTCTGTATACCTCAAAGCTCTACTCTCTCTATACTGTCACCACCAAGGAGTAATAATGCTTCTCAAGAAAGCACAGCAGAATGGTGATGAGCAGGTCCTCTAGAATCTAAATGGCTGGATATGAGTCCCCATTCTAGCCCTTGCTACATGATCTTAGGCAAGTCTCTTTACCTCCCTGAGCCACTGTCTCATCTTATGCAAAATGAGATTAGTACTCACATCACACGGTTGTTGTAATAATTAAAATAATACATGTAAAGCACTCAGTATGGTGCTTGCTTATATAACATATATTCCATAAATATTAGGTTAAAAAAATGAAATCTATCCATAATATATAAAGAATTCACACAACTGAATAACAAAAAAACAAGCAACCCAATCAAAAATGGACAGAGGAAATGAACAGACACTTCTCCAAAGGAGATATACAGATGGCCAACAGGCACATGAAAAGACGCTCAACATCACTAGTCATCAGGGAAATGCAAGTCAAAACCACACTAAGATATCACCTTACACCCATTAGAATGGCTATAATCACCAAGACAAAAAGCAACAAATGCTGGAGAGGCTGTGGAGAAATGGGAATCCTAATCCACTGCTGGTGGGAATGCAAACTGGTGCAGCCTTTACGGAAAACAGTATGGAGATTCCTCAAAAAATTAAAAATAGAAATACCTTATGATCCAGTTATCCCACTACTGGGTATCTACCCAATGAACCTGAAATCAACAATCCAAGGAAACTTATGCACCTCTATGCTCATTGCAGCATTATTCACTATAGCAAAGACATGGAAGCAACCCAAGTGTCCCTTGACTGACGAATGGATAAAGAAGATGTGGTACATATATACCATGGAATACTACTCAGCCATAAAGAAAGACAAAATTGTCCCATTTGCAACAACATGGACGGACCTGAAGGGTATTATATTAAGTGAAATAAGCCAGAAAGAGAAAGACAAACAGGGCATGATTTCACTCATATGTGGAAGCTAAACCAACACACACAGAGATAGAACTGTTTAGCGGTTACCAGGGGCTAGGGGGGTGGGGGGTGGGCACAAGGGGTGGAGGGATGCACTCATATGGTGACTGATAGACAATAATGCACAACAAAAATTTCACAATAAAAAAAATCTGAAAAAAAAAGAAACAGCTGTGCTAGGAAAAAAAAAAGTAAGGACTTGGTTCTCTAGCAAAAAAAAAAAAAAGAAATCTACAATGTGAAACTTTTTTACCTATAACCTGTTTAAACCTTTCACTTTAGCTTTTCTGTTCCTCCCAAGGGCTGCCCAAATATAACTTGTGTATCCTCACATTTTGTACTTTTGTCCCCAGAACTCCTCTCTTGCTGGGACACTCTTCTTTTTTTTCCACATTTAATTGACTCTAATCCGTATATTAAGGCTTAATTCAAGTTCCACTTTTCCCACAAAACCTTCCCTGACTACCCCAAGCATAGCATGAACTCCCATTCTTCTGTATCCAACCTGGTGGATGTCTTAAAACTGCCCAGACCACTGCAATGAAAATGCTATTGACGGACACTAGCACAGCAACCTGAATGTGCTAAACAGAAAGAATGATGTCCAGCTTTTCCTTCTGCTATCACCCTATCTGGATCTGTGTGAAACGATATCGATGCTTCACACTGCCCAAAGGTTTAGAAGTATTTCACCTCAAAATTCTCTGTAGTAAATTCTTTATACTAACAGTTAATGTCTGCTTCCCAGTCACTGTAGCTACTGATCCTGATATGATAAAATTGAAGGATATTAAAATAAGATTTTTTTTATTTCTGATGGAAGATAAAACATTGAAAGTAGAGCCAACAAGACTAGTTGCTGGATCAGTTTGAGGATGTGAAGAAAGGAGCAACCAAGAATGATTCCTAGGTTTGAAGATTAAATAACTGAGTAAATGGCGTGCTCTTTCCTGACACAGGAGACACTGAGGAAGAAGTGGGAATTTTCTTGGTTATGAAAGAGAAATCAAGACTTCTGGCCATGCTAAATTAGAGGTACCTATCAGACATCCAAATGGACCAATGAAGAGGGCAATTGTATGAGTCTGGCAGTCAGGAGAGATACTGAAGTTAGAAATACAAATTTGCAAGTCATTAGTATAGAAATATTTAAAGACATAGGACTAAATCAGATTACCTAGAGAATGAGGATGGAGAGAAAAGAGAAGAGGGCTGAAAAAAGAGCCTCAGAGGCAGCTAACTGGATTAAGAAGAGGTAGCCAGTGTGGTAGGAGGAACACCAGGAGACTGTGGCATAGCACAAGTCATGCGAAGAAAGTGTTTTGAGAAAGTGGAGTGGTTAACTGTGATAAATGCTTGTGATAAATGCTACCGACAGGATGAGTAAGATGAGGCCTGACTATCAGTCATTGAATTGAACAAGATGGTGATCATCATGCCATTGACAAAAAAGTTTCAGTGAAGATTAAAGCATGACTAGAGAGAAAAGAGAGAATAGCAGATACAACACAGTAAACTCTTCTGAGATGTTTAGTATAAAGGGGACAGCTATGTGTGTGATTAATTGTCCATAAAGGGCAACAGTAGAAGCAGGAAGACCAGTTGGAGGCTATTAAAACTATCTAAGTGATAGAACAAGTTGACCTTTCAGATGTAAGATGGTTATCCTTTCCACTAAAATCTAAAAAATAAAGTAGTTAAGGGGACGGCCCAGTGGCAAAGTAGTTAAGGGGACGGCCCAGTGGCATAGTAGTTGAGTTTGCATGCTCCACTTTGGTGGCCCGAGGGTCATGGGTTCGGATCCCAGGTGCAGACCTACACACCACTTATCAAGCCGTGCTGTGGCAGGCGTCCCATGCATAAGGTAGAGGAGGATGGGGACGGATGTTAGCCCAGGGCTAATCTTCCTCCGCAAAAAGAGGAGGATTGGCAACAGATGTTATCTCAGGGCTAATCTTCCTCACCAAAAAAATAAATAAATTTAAAAAAATAAAAAATAAAGTAGTTATGTTGCCAATATTCCGGTACAATGGACGAGTTGGGTGCATGCTTTTGCTTTTTTTAAAAGACAGAATTGGGAGGGGGGGAGTCAAGATGGCGGCGTAGGCAGACTCGGAACTCACCTCCTCCCGCAGACACAGCCAATTTACAACTACTCGTGGAAAAATTACCCCTGAGACAGAACTGAAAACTGGATGAGAGGAACTCCTGCAACAACGGACAATCCTAACTGAGGTGGAAGAGGCAGAGACTCCCTTCCGGAGAGGAAAAATGCCGCCTTCACAAGCCGCCAGCTTCACTGCCGCCAGGAGCAGCTCACAGGTACGCAGCCTCCCTGGAGGCGCGGGGCCCTGAGGCGGGAGCGCCCCTGCTGTGGGCATTTTGTGGACCCAGCACAATCGAGACCAGCGGCATAATATCTGACTGTGCCTGCTACTAAAACACTGGGGAGCACCCCCAGAAAACCCGGTTCACAAAGAAACTCAAACTGGCTCTTAAAGGGCCCGCAAGCAAACTCACCCGTTTCAGGAGGCATCCTAAAATCACCAGAAAGAAAGGTGCACAGTGCTTTGGTGACAAGAGACTCACCTAATAGGTCCTGAGTGCATCTCGGTGAGGGGTGAGACCTCTCCAGGGACTGGGACATTGGCAGCGGCCATTGTTGTGGCCTGGTGTGGGCGTGCTGACAGAGACGCCATTGGAGTTCTCCCTGAGGCCTGCTAGCCCAGGGTCTGCCCCACCCGCTAGAGCACCGATTTAATCCAGCTCAGCCAGGGCAGGCAGCCCACCCTAGAGACTGGCCCCACTCAACAACAAGTCCTCAGGCAACTTGTGGGCCTGCATAGATTGGTAACTGGATTCTCTGCAGCCTGGCAACTGAGCCGACTTGAGCGGCACAGGGTGTGCACAAGGAGCGGGTGGAGAGTGTGGGGCCGTGGCAGAGTGTGTGGGGCTCCTGCTGTGGAGAGACTCGGTCCGCTTGGGGAGGTCGGGGCGCTCACACGGGGCAGGACTGTGTTGACTGTGTGTGTGGACCTGTGGGCGGCAGGGCTTCTCAGCCGCAGAAGACTTGTGCTTCTCAAAGACCCACATAGGAGGTTTGCTCCACCTTCCAAAACCTGAAACAATTGGGTGCTCCTGTGCCTGAGGCCAGCCCCACCCAGCTGCAATCCTCAGAGAGCTGACAAGAGACCTAATAGGCTAGAGGCTTACAGCAATTGTAAGGCCCTGAGCCTAACAACCTGCCACGGTGGGGGCCTACTCACTTAAAAGAAATACTGCAACACAAATGTGGTATTAGAACTTGCAGCCAACTGTGTTGGGGCTCCCCACACCTCATAAAGAGACTGAAGGGCCCACAACAACTACAAGCAGCTGAGCATTACAACAGCTGGCCAGGAGCATAACTCGGCCTCCCTGGGCGCCTACAGGGAGAGCAAACAGGCCACAATAGAAGGACACACGTAGCCCACATAGGGGCCACCCCGGAACATTGAAAACTGAGGGAAGCACACTGGAAGACTCCTAAGCCATCACTTACATAAGGTCACCTATCCAAGAGCAGGAGACATAGCTGACCTACCTAATACGTACACACAAGCACAGGGAAAGAGGCAAAATGAAGAGGCAAAAGAATACATTCCAAGTAAGGGAACAGGACAAAACCCCAGAAAAGGAACTAAGGGAAACAGAAATGAGCAACCTACCCGACAGAGAGTTCAAACTAAGAGTGTTAAGGATGCTCACTGATCTGGGGAGAAGAATAGATGGACTCAGTGAGAATGTCAACAAAGAAATGGAAGATATAAAAAAGAACCAATCAGAAATGAAGAATACAATACTGGAAATGAAAAATTCATTAGAGGGACTCAAAAGCAGAGGATACAGAAGAATGGATCTGTGAGCTGGACAAAAGACTAGAAGAAATTACCCAAGCTGAACAGGTAAAAGAGAAAAGAATTAAAAAGACTGAGGACAGTCTAAGGGACCTCTGGGACAACATCAAGCGCACTAACATCCGTGTTATAGGTGTCCCGGAAGGAGAAGAACGAGACAAGGGGTCAGAGAATCTATTTCAAGAAATAATAGATGAAAACTTCCCTAACCTAAGGAAGGAAACAGACATCCAGGTACAGGAAGCACAGAGAGCCCCAAACAAGACAGACCCAAAGAGGCCCACACCAAGACACATCATAATCAAAATGTCCAGAATTAAAGACAGAGAGAATCCTAAAAGCCGCAAGAGAATGTCAAGTTACGTACAAAGGAAACCCCATAAGGCTATCAGCTGACTTCTCAGCAGAAACCTTACAGGCTAGAAGAGAATGGCACGATATATTTAAAGTGCTAAAAGGAAAAAACTTACAGCCAAGAATACTCTACTCAGCAAGGTTATCATTCAAAATGGAAGGAGAGATCAAAATTTTCCCAGACAAGCAAAAATTAAAGGATTTTGTCATCAAGAAACCAGTGCTACAAGAAATGTTAAAGGGACTGATTTAAGGGGAAAAGAAAAGACCACAAATAGGAAAAATTATCTATTTCCATGATTAGAACGTAATGGATACATATGCACAACAAAGAGGTTAGATATGATATCAAAAACATGAGGGAGGAGGGGAGTTAAAGAGTACAGCTTTCAGACAGAGATCAAACTAAAGTGACCATCAATTCTGTATAGAAGAAGAAAGGAACAGAGAAGGACTACTAAAACACTGAGAAAAAAAAAAAAGTTAAAAAATGGCAGTAAGTACATACTTATCAATAGCTACTTTAAACGTCAATGGACTAAAGGCTCCAATTAAAAGGCATAGGGTGGCTGACTGGATAAAAAAACAAGACCCATATATATGCTGCATACAAGAGACACACTTCAGACCTAAAGACACTCACAAACTGAAAGTGAAGGGATGGAAAAAGATACTCCATGCAAATGGCAATGAAAAGAAAGCTGGGGTAGCAGTACTCATATCAGACAAAATAGACTTTAAAACAAAAACTGTAAAAAGAGACAAAGAAGGGCATTACATAATGATCAAGGGAACAATCCAACAAGAGGATATAACACTTGTAAATATCTACGCACCCAATGTAGGTGCACCTAAATATATAAAGCAATTATTAACAGACATAAAAAGAGAAATAGACAGTAACACAATAATAGTAGGGGACTTTAACACTCCACTTACACCAACGGATAGATCATCCAAACAGAAGATCAATAAGGAAACATTGGCCTTAAAAGACACACTACAACAGATGGACCTAGTAGATATATACAGAGCATTCCATCCAAAAACCGAAGAATACACGTTCTTTTCAAAGGCACATGGAACATTCTCCAGGATTGATCACATATTAGGCCACAAAACAAGTCTCCATAAATTTAAGAAGATTGAAATAATACCAAGCATCTTTTCTGACCACAACGGTATGAAACTAGAAATCAACTATAGGAAGAAAATCAGAAAAGCCACAAATACGTGGAGATTAAACAAAATGCTACTGAACAACGACTGGGTTAACGAAGAAATCAAAGAAGAAATCAAAAAATACCTGGAGACAAATGAAAATGAAAATACGACATGCCAGAATTTATGGGATACAGCAAAAGCGGTTCTAAGGGAAGTTTATAGCAATACAGGCCTATCTCAACAAACAAGAAAAATCTCAAATAAACAATCTAACAATGCACCTGAAGGAACTGGAAAAACAAGAACAAACAAAGCCCCAAATCAGTAGAAGAAGGGAAATAATAAAAATCAGAGCAGAAATAAATGAAATAGAGACCAAAAAAACAATAGAAAAAATTAATAAAACCAAGAGCTGGTTCTTTGAAAAGATCAACAAAATTGACAAACCTTTAGCTAGACTCACCAAGAAAAAAAGAGAGAAGGCACAAATAAGTAAAATCAGAAATGAAAGAGGAGAGGTTACAACAGACACCTCAGAAATACAAAAGATTATAAGAGAATACTATGAAAAGCTATATGCCAACCAATTCGACAATCTGGAAGAAATGGATAAATTCTTAGAATCATACAACCTTCCAAAACTGGATCAAGAAGAAGTAGAGAATTTGAATAGGCCAATCACCAGTAAGGAGATCGAAACAGTAATCACAAACCTCCCCAAAAATAAAAGTCCAGGACCAGATGGCTTCCCTGGTGAATTCTACCAAACATTCAAAGAAGACTTAATACCTATCCTTCTCAAGCTCTTCCAAAAAATTGAGGAGGGGGGGAAGCTCCCTAACTCATTCTACGAAGCTGACATTACCCTGATACCAAAAACAGACAAGGACAACACAAAAAAAAGAAAATTACAGGCCAATATCACTGATGAACATCGATGCAAAAATCCTCAATAAAATACTAGCAAATCGCATACAACAATACGTTAAAAAGATTATACACCACGATCAAGTGGGATTTATTCCAGGGATGCAGGGATGGTTTAACATTCGCAAATCAATCAACGTAATACACCACATTAATAAAATTAAGAATAAAAATCACATGATCATCTCAATAGATGCAGAGAAAGCATTTGACAAGATACAGCATCCATTTATGATAAAAACTCTAAATAAAATGGGTATAGAAGGAAAGTACCTCAACATAATAAAGACCATATATGAGAAACCCACAGCTAATATCATCCTCAATGGTGAAAAACTGAAAGCCATCCCTCTAAGAACAGGAACCAGACAAGGATGCCCACTGTCACCACTCCTATTTAACATAGTACTGGAAGTCCTAGCCAGAGCAATCAGGCAAGAGAAAGAAATAAAAGGGATCCAAATTGGAAAGGAAGAAGTGAAACTGTCACTATTTGCAGATGACATGATTTTATATATAGAAAACCCTAAAGAATCCACCAGAAAACTTTTAGAAGTAATAAACGAATATGGTAAAGTTGCAGGATACAAAATCAACGTACAAAAATCAGTTGCATTTCTGTACACTAACAACGAAGTAGCAGAAAGAGAAATTAAGAATACCATCCCATTTACAATTGCAACAAAAAGAATAAAATACCTAGGAATAAACTTAACCAAAGAGGTGAAAGATCTGTACACCGAAAACTATAAAACATTTCTGAAAGAAATTGAAGAAGACACAAAGAAATGGAAAGATATTCCGTGCTCTTGGATTGGAAGAATTAACATAGTTAAGATGTCCATACTTCCTAAAGCCATCTATAGATTCAATGCAATCCCTATCAAAGTTCCAACAGCATTTTTCACAGAAATAGAACAAAGAATCCTAAAATTTATATGGAACAACAAAAGACCCCGAATAGCTAAAGGAATCCTGAGAAAAAAGAACAAAGCTGGAGGTATCACACTCCCTGATTTCAAAATATACTACAAAGCTGTAGTAACCAAAACAGCATGGTACTGGCACAAAAACAGACACACAGATCAATGGAATAGAATCAAAAGCCCAGAAATAAACCCACACATCTATGGACAGCTAATCTTTGACAAAGGAGCCAAGAACATACAATGGGGAAAAGAAAGTCTCTTCAACAAATGGTGTTGGGAAAACTGGATAGCCATATGCAAAAAAATGAAAGTAGGGGCCGGCCCGGTGGCGCAAGCAGTTAAGTGCGCGCTCCGCTGCGGCGGCCCAGGGTTCGCTGGTTCGGATCCCAGGCGCGCACCGACGCACTGCTTGGTAAGCCATGCTGTGGCGGCGTCCCATATAAAGTGGAGGAAGATAGGCACAGATGTTAGCCCAGGGCCGTCTTCCTCAGCAAAAAAAAAAAAGAGGAGGATTGGCGGATGTTAGCTCAGGGCTGATCTCCTCACAAAAAAAAAAAAAAAAAAAAAATGAAAGTAGACCCTTACCTTACACCATACACAAAAATTAACTCCAAATGGATTAAAGACTTGAATGTAAGACCTGAAACTGTGAAACTTCTAGAAGAAAACATAGGCAGTACGCTCTTCGACATCAGTCTTAGCAACATCTTCTCAAACACCACGTCTGACCGGGCAAGAGAAACAATAGAAAAAATAAACAAATGGGACTACATCAAACTAAAAAGCTTCTGCACAGCAAAGGAAACCATCAACAAAACGAAAAGACAACCTAACAATTGGGAGAAGATATTTGCAAACCATACTTCTGATAAGGGCTTAATCTCCAAAATATATAAAGAACTCATGCATCTTACCAACAAAAAAACTACCAACCCAATTAAAAAATGGGCAAAAGACCTGAACAGACATTTCTCCAAAGAAGATATACAGATGGCCAACAGACACATGAAAAGATGTTCAAAATCATTAACTATCAGGGAAATGCAAATCAAAACTACAATGAGATATCACCTGACGCCCGTCAGAATGGCTATAATTAACAAGACAGGAAACAACATGTGTTGGAGAGGATGTGGAGAGAAGGGAACTCTCATACACTGCTGGTGGGAGTGCAAACTGGTGCAGCCACTATGGAAAACAGTATGGAGATTCCTCAAAAAATCAAGGATAGAACTACCATATGATCCAGCTATCCCACTGCTGGGTATTTATCCAAAGAACTTGAAAACACCAATTTGTAAAGGTACATGCACCCCTGTGTTCATTGCAGCGTTATTCACAATAGCCAAGACTTGGAAGCAATCTAAGTGCCCATCAAGGCACGAATGGATAAAGAAGCTGTGGTATATATACACAATGGAATACTACTCAGCCATAAGAAACGATGAAATCCAGCCATTTGTGACATCATGGATGGACATTGAGGGTATAATGCAAAGTGAAATAAGTCAGAGGGAGAAGGTCAAATACCGTATGATTTCCTTCATTAAGTAGTAGATAATAACAACAATAAACAAACACATAGGGACAGAGATTGGATTGGTGGTTACCAGAGGGGAAGGGGGGAGGGAGGAGGGTGAAAGGGATAATTCGGCACATGTGTGTGGTGATGGGTTGTAATTAGTATTTTGGTGGTGAACATGATGTAATCTATGCAGAAATAGAAGTACAATGATGTACACCTGAAATTTTTACAATGTTATAAACCAATGTTACTGCAATAAACAAAAAATTAAAAAAATTAAAAAAATTTAAAAAAGACAGAATTAAGAGTATCCGAAATAAAGAGAACCTCAGATTATCTAATGAACCTCAATTGCCACTCAGCTGCCATTTTCCAGGTAGAGAAACTAAGGCTAAAGAGATGAAATTATGTGTCCAAAGATAGAACACTTATCTGTGCAGGACAAAATTAGAAACTGGAACGCCCAGTTTAGTGCTCTCTCCTCAAACCATGCATGTTCCTCATATGGGAAACTATAAAACATCAAAACCTCATTCAACTAGAGTCAAGAGGGAGAAATTTTTGTTTCATGGAAGCAGGCATTTTAAAGGAAATGTTAAAAACATGAGTTGTAGGCTCCAGTTGAGACTTGGCCAGTTATTAGCTATGTCACCTTGGTCAAGTTACTTGCCTTCTCTAAACCTCAGTTTCTTCAGTCATAAAATGAGGATAAAAATCACACCTGCCTCACAGGGGTTTTATGAGGATGAACTGAGCTGACGTCCATAAAATCACAATGCCAGACATACAACAATAACTTAAGAAATGATAGCTATTGGTCGGACTCTTCGTCTTTTATCTCTGGTAGTTCAGATATGAAACCAGAGGCTAACCTCAAATTCCTCTGAAGAATCTTAACAATTGCAAATGACTGGGAAGAGAAATTCCAAGCAGGGAAAAGATCATGACCAAAGTCATCAAAGTAGGGATCATGGATGACATTTGGGGAAGAGTACAACACAAAGTAATGACAAAATACCATTTGGGGGCTCACATCACAGAAAGTCAAAAGGAAATTCAAATTCATGCAGATATGACGTTTAATTTTTTTGAAAATTCTTGTCTACTACATCTGGGGATTTTCTGTGATTCACAAAGCACAGCCATGAACATTTGATTCCCCAATCCTGCAAGATAAATCAGGCAATTACTGTTACTATGATGCTCATTTCAGAGATAAATAAATGAGGCTAAGAGAGATTAAGAAACTTACTCAAGGGCATGGAATCTAATAAGTGCCAAGGCCAGGCCTAAAGCTCAGGTCTTCAGAATTTTCCATTTAGGTGTCTGATTACTTGGGGGAGCCTAAGTACAGCTTCTGTAGCATTTGATGATTTTATGATGTGCTTTGGGATTTATGGATGTTATTTTGTTGGTACCTCTCCACCTCATAATCCACAATGGCAGTGTCTGCCTTTTGTCTATGAAACTTACAAAAGCACCCAGAGGTTGTTAAGTGGTGGGTGCATCCAATGAATACATAAATCACAAAAATACAAAGAGCATATGATGGCTGGTTTCCTTTCTGACAAATCTGTTTCCTTCCTGACAAAAGATGTTGCCCTGTGGTTCTTCATGTGGGGAAATAAATGTCATAAGTTATCAGCCATTTAGTATTATGCCTTGTATGCACCTAGAGTCCTGTGGGGATTTAAATTTCAAATTGAGGCACATCAGTTATGAGGGCTGGCCTAGCTCAGTACATAGGCAAAGTCAGTGAATCCTTTTAAGAGGTTATTTGAGAGCCCTCAAAAGTGTCTCTCCTGTCCCAAAAATACTTTCTCTCACTGTCTTGACACAGTCTCTGAAATTTCCACCTTTATCAAGTTCTTTTGGTTAAATTATTAAAGGTTCTTCCTTCACTTATTCCGGAAATATCTGTTGAGCAACAACATGCTAGGCACTGTTCTAGGTGTTGAAGATGCAGCTGTAAGCAAAATGGACAAAGACCTTACCCTCCTGGAGGTTTCATGCCATTGAGGGGTGGAAGGGTAGGTAGATGGCAAGGTTGGGAGACAGGAAGTAAACAAATAAATATAATATTGTTAAAATGCCTTCATTCAATAAATATCAATTAAGTGCCTGCTATGTGCAAAGTCAGCATAGATCCTGAGAGAGTTTATCCAGGAGTTCATTTACAATAATCTAATTTGTCAGATTAGCTAGCCAGTCACCTAATAACCTCAAAGAAATTCAGATACTGTCACTCCCTATATAGTTTCTGGTCTCTCTGCGTCTTCCCTCCCTGTCTCTGAAATCATTTGGTTCAGCTCCATCTCTAGGACCTGTCCTCACTATACATGGATAGGAAGGATTTAAGCAACGCCAGTGTCCAACTCTTTGGAATTCCATCCCAAATTATTCTGATAACTGAGCTTCCTTCGTTTGCTCAAAAAACAATCCTGAATGTCTACTACATATTAGATGCTAGAGATGCAAAGATGCAGAAGGTAATCCCTGCTCTAAACATCTCACAGCCTCTAGCAAGAAGAGAGAAAAGTGAAAAATAAATTGTAGTCCAGATACTGAAGCCCTATTATTACTCACAGACTTCCCTTTCATTCCTTCTAAATAAATTCACCATCTAGAATCCCACTGGTCTAGAGCAGCGCTGCCCAACAGAACTTTCTGCAATGATGGAAATGTTCTATATGTATGCTGTCAAATATGGTAGCCACTTGCCACATATTGAGTTGAATTGTAGCTAGTGTAACAAAGGAACTGAATTTTTTATTTTATTTATTTTAATTAATTTAAATTTAAATCTAAGTAAACACATGTGGCTAGTGGTTACCATATTGGACAGCACAGGTCTAGAATCAGGAATGTTTCCAGGGTGCGCAAGTCTTGATAAGAGATCTTTGAATCTAGGGTTTATAAGGTTACAAGGTTCTAATGTCAGACTTTCAAAATGTTGCCATTGTCCTGAAAGTTTGCTTGGATTTTTCTAGTTGGAGGGCATTTTTTCTCCATGTGGTGATTCAGGACCCAGACACCTTCCCTCTGGAGGCTCCACAGCATCCCCTAGGGCCTCAGAGGCCTCTGTGTGTAGGCAGTAGATGGGAAAAAGTTAAGCAAAAAAGGCACACTGACTTTCTGGAAAACCTAGCTAGAAAGTGTTCCTCTCCCTTTCCACTGGAGGACTAGAGAACTAGTCATGTGGCCACATCTGGATGCAAAGAGTGCTGGAAAATGTAGTCCCTGGCTAGGCAACTGCCTCACAGCAATAATTGCACACTATGGAAAGAAGGTAGCAAATTTCTGGTGGACAGCTATCCATCTTTGCCACAACCAGCATCAGCTCTCTGCTGGGATTCTGAAGTTGAGCCGGGGAAAGCATCTAATACATGGTCCCAAATAAAAGCTACTGCTCTGCCAGTGAAAAGAGGAATAGCATTAATCAAAGTGTCACTGAACTCAATTCTCCAAACAAAAAATCAGAGGGTAAATCTGCGGCAAACATCTAAGGATGGAAAGCCCTTCATAGCCAAGGAGAGAGTGTCTCCTTGCCTGTGGGTAAGAGAAAGCTGCCCTGTTTGCACTGTTTCTTCTCATATATCTGTGAAGTGGCCTTCCAATTGTCCCCATCTCTCAGCACGTTTGCTGATTGGTCCAGCTGTGACCCTTTCCCCATGCCCTCTCTGCCTTTCATAATCAGCTTCAAAGTGTACCAGACCATTTGACAGCCTGAGTCCAATTGGAGGGGAGAATTTAGGAAGTGTGAAACAAGAGGTTCCTTTTACATCCTTGGCCCTGAAATGCTAAAGTTGTATGTGTCAGAACAGGAGGGAGAATTTGAATATTTGTGATTTATGGCTTTTGTTTTTCTTTTGGCAGCTTCAGCTTCAGATTCAGGTTTCCTCGATGGTGAGACCACATAGAATGCATTGCTCTGTTGTCAGGATCATGAATTACAGTTGTATTGATGACATTGGAACCATGTTATATGAATATCTTTCCACAAATAAATACAATGTAAGTCCCATATTTCCTGTTGTTCATTAGAATGGCCTGAATCACTAAAGCAAGAACATTCCTATGCCAGACAATTCTTCCCCTTGGAATTCCACTGTTCCTTTACTACAAGATAAATTAGATTATCAATAGGTACAGGCACCCCTGCAATCATGTTAACACTGAAAAATATGCACTAATTCACATCAAATTTACATTCTGGAAAGTGATCAATGATTCCATTGCTATTACTCCATAGATAACAGAATCTATCTCCTAGGGTTGTTGAGAGTTATAAATGAGATAATATATAAAAAGAGCTTAGTACTGTTTCTAACACATAGCAAGTACTTACTAAATATTAGCTTTATTATAATTTGGCTACAGTGGACATATTAGTCCTTTGGATGCTAACACCCCAGTTTTTTTAAGCAACATTTCTAGACCAATATCAACCTATGTGTTTGGCAGTGGAGGGCTATCACCGTCTCCAGTCTCCAAGGGTGAGCCCATGACCTAAACCTGATCATATAGTGACTGACCAGTTCAGGGATGGGTAGGTGACCCAAGCTAGGCCACAAAAGCACTCTCTGAAGTTTGCTGGAACCAATGGTGAAAAAGTGGTCTCAGATTTCTGTAACTCTTTCTACTCAGTAGAACATAAGGTTTGAGCAGCCAGGGAAACCCCGGTGGAGAGAGAGTACATGCAGATAAAGACAACAGAAAGGAAGGAAGAGCTAAGAGATGGAGAGAGAGAACAAGACCTCAGGATAATATTTAGAACCCTGGGCCTGAAGAATACCCCCTCAAAAAGTCTTCTTTTTCTCTAGAGCTTGAGTGGGATTCTGTTATTTGCAATATAAAAAGGTAAAAACAAGAGCAATTAGGAGAATGTGACAGTCACCAAACATCTTTTATCTGTGAGAGAACAGGAATAATAATTAAAACATAAAAATGTATGTTGCTTTCAAGTTTACAAAGACTTTCACATGTTACCACCTATACTAGATTATTAGCATAAGCTGCTATAACAGATAAACTCTAAAAGCTTAGCACAACGAAGGTTTATTTCTCATTCACATCACAGTCCGTGGGACTTAGGTGGCTCTCTTCTACCTTTTTGTTACACATTCTGGAACACATGGTCCCCATGGCAGGGAAGGAGAGGGCTGGAAGACCACACATGAGGATGTGAAGACTCAGTCCTGGAAATGGTGTATATCACTTCTGCCCGCATTCTATTGGCCAGACTAAGTCACATGGCCCCAACTTAGCTGCAAGGGAGGCTGGGAAATGTAATCTTCCTGCAGGCTCACAAAGAGGAAACAGACTAGTGAGTACAACATTATCTTTGCCACATTTCCTTTTATTTGTTGTATCCAATCCTCCTACCGGACATGCAGGAGCCCAGGAGTACAGACCCACGTTGGACTGCTGGGTGCCAGGAGCCCATTTTGAGGTATGAGGTCAGGAGTTGACTACACAATGTGAAACTGAGGAGGGTATTCTGAGAGGCAACATCTCAGAGTGAAAATAAAACTAGCTTACCAATCCAAAGATGTCAGAGAGAGTGAGAGAAATCAAGTACAAGTTCCCATGAAAGCAGATCCTGATTAGAAGAGACAAAGTGGGGGTTAGGAGGCAGAGCCTCTAGGAATTCCTCAGCTATGAAAACAGAGCCATAGACTCTTTTTGTAGAGTGCTAGCAGCCTCCGCATGGGTGGAAGGGCAGAGATACTCATAATATCCCTTCAACATAGGCAAGGCAGATAGTATTAACCCTGTTTCATAGTGAGGTTCAGAGAGGTGAGGTGACGTGCCCAAAGTCATACAGCTAGTAAAAAGTAAAAACAAGATTGAACCTAAGCCTTCTGACATTCAATTTATGGTGCAGGAGTTGGGCTATTAAACCTACCCGGTCCTCTTCACTCTCTGTGCTCTCAACAAATCCATGTGCCTGTTGATAAGCAAGAAAGAGACGACTTACCCAAGACGTTCAAGTTTCTATTTACTAAGCAGGGAATGCATTCACAGAGTCTGTGATTGGGTTCCCTCTGTCCCTATGTGAAATGATGTGTGAGCCTTCACTGTCCCCGAGTCCTGAGGGCTAAGTTGGGTGTATTACTCCTGTGTCCTCATTGCCGTTGCACATCCCCTCTCTTAGTATTTGTCACAGTGTGCTGTAATGGCTTGTTCACCTGTCTGTATCCCTCATTCGACTGTGAATTCAATGAGGGCAGAGACTGTGCCTGTCTAAAACTCACTGATGCCCTCAAGACCTAGCACACAGCCTGGCACATGGTAGGAGCTAAATAAATATTAATCAAACTAATTAATGCATGGATAATCAAATAGCACTTTTCACACTTACTAGAATTTCCAGCTATACTAGAATTATGCAGCTCTCTCCCTAAATTTTAGCCTCCATGAGAGTAGGCACTGTAGCTGCCAGAATCTCCACGAGTATCAACCTCATTGCTCAGTCTCTGGCACAGAGCAGACACTCAGCATATATATTTATGGGATATATAAATGAGAGAAAAGTAGCCGTAGCAATTTTCTAGCTAGATTTTATACCTAGAGGAAACTTTTTGAAAATTAAGCCTACTCACATCATCTTACTTCTTTAAACTCTTATTTTACTTCTTTAAACTGCTTATTACTTTTAGTGTCCAGAAAAACCTCCTTAAAATTACCTCCAGAGTCCTGCCTGGAGCACTGAACGGCATAGGCCACTATTTTAGGATCACAAACCCTTAAGATTCTGATGAAAGCTTTGGCCCCCTCTCCCCAGAAAAAAAATAGTCCTATGTTTATGAGGATATACTTTTGCATGCAGTTTTACAAGGCTGATGGAGCCTCTGATGTTCAATCCTGGGCCCTCCTGGGACCCATCACCCCAGGTTGGAGGCATCTCAGTGGCCCATCCAATCTGCTCTCAAAGTGAGGAGAGAGGCCAGCTCTGCTAAGGGCCTCTCTGCAGCTCCTCAAATACAACTAAATACAAGGAAGCCCACCCCCACCTGAGTGCCAGCTCTCTGTTAGTTAGCAATTCAGAATGACTTCTCAGAGAAATCCCTCAGTCTCCCATGATACTTGTCTGACAACCCCTTAATCTTGGCAAGAGCTGCATTAAACCAACCTGTCATCATCATCGCTGCATACAGTGGCAGCTCAGAGAGAGATACACACACTCACTTAGAAGCAGACTCTTCAATCCGTTAGAAAAAATTAGAATTTGGGGGGCCTGTTGCTCCACAACCAGCACTCAGGAGCAGACAGACAGGGCATGCCAAGAGGCATTGGGCCAAATTCAGGCTTGAGATGGGCTGCTTCCATCCTAGGGGCTGTCAGGAGTCATCAAAAGGAATGTTTAAACAATCACTACTCTGAAAACCTGGGTCCATGCCTCATTGGATTAAAACAAAGGAATGGAGCCATGATATGAAAAGGTATCAGGGGAAATTTGCTGAGAATGGGATTCATTTTGACAAATTCAAAGAGCCCTGTGGTTATATTGGTTCTGGAGAAACTGTTTCATCAGTTACTTTTGTGACCTGTGAAATTCTAGTCCCTTTTAAAAGAAAAGGTGAAACTATATCCCCCTGACACTGCAAAATATTTTGGAAACTTGAAAGAAAAACAACAACAACAATAATAGGGCATGATTGGTCAAAAGGCAGGTATGGTCAAATCCCTCCTCTGGGTTACGCCTTTTACAAAATCCACAGTTTATCAGATAATTATTATGACAGTTATGAACTACCATTTTGGTAGATTGATTAAAAATTGGCCTCAATTCTTCACCCTTCTCACCTTGGGCAAAGTGACCTGTCCCACCTCTTGACTTTGGGCTTAGCCAGGTGACTTGCTTGGCCAGTAGGATATTAGCAGATGTGAAACAAGCAGAGACTTAAAAAAGCATTTGCGCATTTCCACTTGCATTCTGGTACCTCTGCCATTACCATAAGAATATGCCTGGGCTAGCCTTCTGCAGGGGGAGAGATAGGTGGAGCAGAACCAAGTTGCCCCGGGTAACCTAGACAACAAGTAGCTGACTCTCAGGCCCATGAGCAAGCCCAGACAAGACCAGCAGACTTACCTAGCCAACATCCAACTGACTCTTGACATGTGACCAATGAACTCACACTTTACTGCTTGTTACTTTATACCATTAAAGTTTTGTGAGTGGTTGTTACACGGCATTATGGCAACAGATAACTGATACACCAACTATGTGCCAAGTGCTGTTCTAAAACATGGTATATAGCAATAAACAAAATGGGCATGGGGCTTCGTCTTATATTCTAGATCATATTACCTAATTCAAAGTTTATAACAACTTTATAAAGTAAGTTATATGCCTATTTACACACAAGGAAAGTGAGGCACTAAATGGTTGCATTACTTGCCCAAGGCATTACAGCCAGGAAATGGAGCCAGGATTCCATCTCAGGTTCTATGACGTGGTGAGTAAGCCCCTAAAAGATGAATAATACTCTGAAAGATAGGAATAATACAATGCATACCACAAGAATTATTGTGAGGATTAAATGAGATCACCCATGTGAAAGCACTTAGCACAGGGCTTTGTACACAGGGAACTCAAGAAGGTTTTGCTGTGGATAATACTATTTCTGTTATCATTATTATCATGGCTGTGGTTATTGTTGTGATGCTGTCTGAACCCAGAGCCTGACTACTCAACCAGTTATTATTGTAATGCCTCTGGTGTAGTTTCCTGTCCTTTCTACCTGATCAGTGTGTAGGCAGAACTGATTGATAAGCTTGGTAAATGTCACTGCTATTTTTCATAGGGAAACGATCAACTTTATTCCTCTGAACCCAGAGGGGCTACAGGCCATCTCTGATAGTTTCACTATGAGGGGTTATTACCCACTTAGGCTGGAAGCAGACATATCTAAAGGGAAGAATCAGCTACATAAATTGCAAGGCCCAGTGCAAAATAAAAATACAGGGCCCCTTGTTCAAATACCATTAAGAATTCACATCAGAGTTATGGTTACATCAGAGCATTGGACTGAGCATGGTGCCATTCTAAGTTAGTACCTTCTTCATGGAACTGTTTTGAAGAATAAATGAAATGAGCGTTTTCAGTCCTTAAAGCAATGTCTGGCAAAGAGTAAATACTCAATAGTAGTGGTGTAAGCTGTCACTGTTATTATTACATGTTTGTTGAAGTAAAGAAGGAAATCCCAGCCCACGTGTAGCCCTTTAACCTTTTCAAAACTCTTGGATGGCCATTTTCTCACGTGGTTTTCGTAAACAGCTCAGGTAGAGTGAAGCCTCTCTGTCCCATAGCGAAAGAAATAGAAGCTCAGAGAGTGTTTGAGGCTTTTCCCGAAGCTATATACTGGGAATGATTGAAGTCAGCCTGGAATCTGAGATCCCTAAGCCCTGTAGTCTTTCCACCAAGTCCTCCTGGCTCCAGCTACATCTGGCCCTGACAGTTTTGCCATGTAGACAGCATTTATTTATTTGGTATGGTTAGGACCCAACTATCAAGCTGAAATTAAGGACTTTCCTTGCATTGAGATCCACACCACAGGCTCCCGATTAATTCCCTGGAGTCACTTACCACTCCATCAATCATATTATAATGGAACCATAAGCTACCCAAGAAGAGGACAGGGAGAATCGTCCAGGGGATAATTAGCACACAGGCCCTGGAGCAGGACAAGGAAATTTGAATCCTGGCTCTGTTACTTAATAGCTTGGGCAAGCTCTTGACTCAGATTGTCTCAATATTGACATTTTGGGCAATACTGACTGGGCAATATTGACATTTTGAGCTGGATAATTCTTTGCTATGAGAAGATGTCCTGTGTATTATAGGATGTTTAGCAACAACCTTAGCCTCTACTCACTAGATGCTAGTAGCACACACACTCCTCCCCCCAAGCTGTGACAACTAAAAACGTCTCTAGACTGCCTATTGTCCCCTTTGGGAGGTGGGGGGCAAAATCACTCCCAGTTGAGAACAACTGACTTAAACTCCCTCAGCTTCAATGCCCTCAACTGTAATCTAGAGATGATAACGATAAAAATACCTGCTTCATCAGGTTCTGAGGATTGATGAGATGATCATATACTAGTGTGGCATAGCCTGGCACACAGTTAGATGATCAATAAATATTATATGCTGTTATTGTTGCAGTATCGACCAAGGAATGGGGATCTTTGCAAGAGCTCCATTAGCTTACTGAATTTGGAGTTGAAAAGTCAATACAGTAAATACGTATTGAGGTCTATTTCTACAGGTATTTTTCTAAGTACTGGGAATTAAAGGTTGAATAAGATTTGGACTCTGCCTTGAAGGAGCTCCATACTTAGTGGGAAGCTCACAGCCCAGACCCGGTTCATATCCTAGCTCTGCCACTTACATGTGTGACTTACAGTAAGTTTGCTGCACTTTGCTGAGTCTCTGTTACCTCACCTCTAAAATGGAGGTAATAAGAAAAATCCCTAAGGGACTTAGCTCTTAACCAGTCGGCTACACCATCTCCCAACAACACCCCGATTGCCTCTCTGTTTCCTTTCCCCTCACCACACTGACTGCAGCACAGAGAATAAGTCCATAGTATTCCCCAATGGAAGATGCTATTTCCTTCCGGTGAACATTTACAATCACCCAGGAGGTGATTAAGGGTCTGAGATCTGGGGTCTAACGGCCTTGGACTCTTGGCCTTTGCAAAGTCACTCCACTTCTCTCACCCATCAGTTTACTCACCTATGCAACAGGGATAACAATGGTGCCTACTTCATAGGGTTCTTATGAAGATAAAGTAAGATCACTCTTGTAAAGCACCATAGAAAGCCCAGCACCAAGGAAGCACTCCATACCCTGTCGCCATGGCAGTGAAGGTATTGAGAAGGGGGAGGAGGATGCTGACCCAGAAGGGAAGGAAGAAGATGCAGCTCACCATGGCCTGAGCCAATAGCCTTTTGAGAGCTGACACAGGAGCCCGGAAGGAACTGAATCTCCCTCCCAGACCTCGGGGCATAACCTGCAAACCTTTCAACACCAAAACCTCCTCTCCACCCCAGCTCCTCCTGAGCCAATTGTGGCAGCTTTTTCCAGGCTCTCGCCAAACGATTCAAGTGGATTAAAATATGTATGTATATATTTATGCAGACAAGAAAGAGGAAAAGCGTAACTTCTAGTCAGAGCCTAAATTTCCTGCCTCCAAAGCCCAGCTGGAAAGCAGGAGTTCTAACAGAAACCAGCCGCACAATTAGCTAGAGTTCTATAGCTGTCTGCAGCAGACTGCTTACGCCGATGTCTCGATAGGTGGTCTCCCAGTTCATCAGTTCATAAATAAGTAATTTGAAATGTGTTCCTGAGGGAAATTTTCCTCCTGCTCTCCCCAGCAGACTGTACTCATCAGTTTTCCCATTCTCCAGGTAGCTGCCGTCCTCATTTATAATGGCCAGAGGAACTACGCTGTTCTAATTCCTGCTTCATTACATTGTCTAATGCGAGTTTTCACCAGCCTCACAACTCCACATTTCTTTATATTGATAAGAAAAAAAAAACTTTGCATATATTATTTATTGGCACTTTGGAGATAGCTTTGCTACAGGTTTAAGTGGAATATTTTTACATACAAAGCAAGATGGGCAAGTTGAGCTCTGGACAGAGGTTTGGAAATGTTGATCAGCTCTCAACTGGCACATACGTGTGCACTGGGCAGACACGCACATGTGGCAAACAACCCATACATACCACACAAACTGCACACTCCACACACACACTGCCATACCATCAACCCTATTTTACTTCTTTGACTTCGGTTCCTACCCTCGCCACATTCAGACTGGCAGATCTTTTGTACACATCTTGATGCATTGTTCCAACCCCATATTTTTCCGCTCAAGAAAATGCACAACCAGATTAAAAGCACTGGTGACTCAGGAAAACCAGGGTTCCCCACTGGCGAAGCTAATGGAGTCACTAATTTGCCTGGCCAATAAAACCAACGATTTCTATACTAAAAGCCTTTGAGTGAAGCCTCCAGGGCTTGCTCCACGGGTAATGGAGGGGGGCTAGTCTTCTCTTAGCCAATAACCTAATTATTTTTTTAAAGCACTAACTGTACCTTTCATTATAATAATGCATATAATTGATTTTACTGATTATGTCTTTCATGGCATCTATTAGTCACTGGGAACTATATTTACTTCTTTTTGTTGTTTTGATGATTGTTTAGCTTTGGGGTCTCATAATAGGTGATTAATAAAATATGTTAATCTGAGAGTAATTTACCTAATGAGATCTCTAGGAATGCTTTTCTCTCCTGATAAAGGAATTCCTCAGAAGGCTTCTGTGGAAGAAAAACCTTTTCTGTGAAATCTTGGTACAATCTGAAACCTAAATTCATATTTATTTGTTTGTTTTCCCAGCTTCTGAACAGCCAGAGAATTTCATGAAAAGGATTTAAAAGTGAATGTCAGGGACAGTCCAGTGTCAGAGGAAACTGTCCTCTTCTCTGGTCTGGTGGCAACAATCAACACTCTCACCCCTTGGATGACCATCCCGTTAGCCATTAGTGAAGGTGACCCATCAACTATTGGGTGGCTCTTTAAGGAAGGGGCTACAGTTTAGAAGGAAAGCTAGATTATTTTCGTGAGATGAAGAAAAGAAAGAAGAGAAAAGGGGCCAAACAAGGACAAATTTTACACTACAGGCAACTTTTGGCACTGAACACACCACCAGGTGGGAGAGGAAGACAAAATCTAGACTGGTCTCGCCTACGCTGGAACAATTCACCTGTATCTGTGAAGGATGCCAGTGTATTGAGTGGAAATAGCTCATTCTCTGGGATGCTGGTCAGACAGGCCTAAGGATGCCCGCAGCAGAGAGCGTTGCTTAAAACTGAGTGTCTGGAAGCAGACGGATCTGGCTCAAGTGCAATTCTAGGACCTCATGGCCTTGGTCACGTCATTTCTTCTCTCTGTGCCATATCACCTTTCATCTTTAAGAGGTGGGGTAGATGAAGTACCTTCCCCATTGCATTCATTAAAAGAGTGATAGAGACCTGCCTGTAATGAAGGGACACAAAGCTTGGTATTTACCAGGGTTTCTTAACCTCAGTTCAATTGAGATTTGAGGGCAGATAATTTTTTGTTGGGTGAGGGAGGTGTTTGTATTGTAATCTATTTAGCAGCATCTCTACTTCTAGCCACTAGGTACCAATATCACTCTTCCCCTCCTAGTTGTGGCAACCAAAACTGTCTCCAGATATTCCCAAATATCTTTTGGAAAGGGGCAGTAGATACCGTAGGCAAAATCACCACCCCTGAGACCACTGGCCTACACTAAAGACTCAATAAACACTAGTTTAGTATTACAATGATCTTTTCTGAGAATCAGCTAGCAGGACAGATGAGAAAACCACTAAGGGAATAAAATGTTCTACAATGAATTCTTTCAACTTTTGTTATGATCACTGGGAATAATTTCGGATTTTGGTTCAAGTGAGTGTCTCCCACTGATGTGCAGAAACTTCTTTCCAATGGACTCCAAAGTTTCCCGGGCAGGCAGGGAGCATTTGCCTGGGGCTAAACTGACTCCAGGTTATAGATTGCACACCAAGCTGTGCGGGAACCATCTCACGTCCAGCTTGTGAAGAGCCAAGCCAAGCCTAAACCAGAGGCCACCAATATGAAGTATACATGTGTGAGTGTGTGTGTGTGTGTGTGTGTGTGTATAGATATAGCTATAGATACATCAAATACCTAAGTTTCTGATAGATAAGCATGGAAAATTGAAAGGGAATTGAGGGAAATTGAAAGTTACTTATCCCTTACCCATAAAAAGCAAATTATGAAAACCAATAAAGCCTAAAACCGACCTGCCCATTCTATGACTATTGGTTTTTTCTAACCCAGATTATTTCAAGTTTAGATTGAGATTCATTTGGGTTCATTCATTTTTTACTTGGTGAGAAAAAGTAACGTTCATGCATTGAGTACAGGCCGTGTGAAAGGGTCTTTTTACATGTCATCTCATTTAGCAAACTAGAGCCTGCCAATTTTAGCAATCACTTGCTTGCCTCGCTCTGTAGAAAAAGGAAACAAACCTGCATTTGTATACATACATATTCACCAAAAAAACACACTTAATACCATAGAAAACCACATAAACACAAAAATAACAACAGACAATTGCCCAAATGTGTGTTCACCCAACCCTCTCAAGCACTCACTCAAAAATAAGTACCTGATGACACTCAAAGTCATGTACTAGATTTCCCAACAACTAGAAAAAGCGTGTGCCCGAGACACACTGGCAAAACAGGAGCACCCAAAATAAAAATTTTAAATAGAATTTGCTATTTAAAAATCATCAGACTAGTCATCCTGGGAAAAATTAGTTCTTTATTCTACTTCCTTATACTTTCAGTAAAATTTTGCATTGTTTTTATTTTCAATTACCTATGTTGGGGGTAGGAGGAGTCACCATAATTTTTTGAGATAGTCGGGTCTTTAAAATATTAATTGAGCCCTGAGGCACACCCAAACGTTCACATCCAATGATAAAACATGGAGACCCATGCCTGTTGATACAGGTACCCCTCAGCATGACACCTGGGATGGCAAGAGGGGCTCTGTTCCAGCAGCCAGGTGACCTCTGTTCTAATCCTCACCATCCGCTTACTCCTCATTGATACCTTGTTCAGATCTCAGTTTCCCAATGTAAAAATAAAAAAAATCTAGATGGAAGAATTGGCATGATTTCCAACATTCGCTTTAGCTCTGACTGCCTGTGAATCACACCTCTTGCCCAAGGTCACCCACAGCTGGCAGCCACAGAGACAGAACTGGAGGTAATTCTGCCTCCTAGTTCAAGGCCTCTTCCATAAAATTGTTCCCTCACACAAACACCCCCTTCCTTCTCTCTCCTCCCCAGCTCCTCATTACTATGCATCTCCTCTCTCATGTCCCTGTGCAGCCAATCCACAGCCTCTTCTCCATCCCCCACAGCTGGCACGGCAGGTAGTTCAGGAAAAGATAGCAATGGGGAAAGACAGCCAGGCACATTGAAGGGGTTACTTTGCCCAGGGACCCCTTTATCTGAAGTTGTCCTCAAAAGCAGAAATGAGTTGATTTGCATTTTCCCACTGAAGCATGCAGAGTAGCTGAGGAGTGTTTCTCCTTACCAAGTACGTCTTCTCTGGTTTGCCCTGAGGCCTTCTCTGGGGCTGGAGCAGCTCTGAAAACACCTGTATGCTGCCTATTTAAATACACGCTTCAGACAAATCTTTTCGGGGGTTTCAAAAGGGAAAGATTAATGCTTTCCCTCCCCAGCATACATTATCCTTCCTGTGAATGCTGAAGGCAGAAATTAACCTTCTCCAGACTGGTTTATTTCTAGTCTGTCTATCCACGCAATACCTGCATTCCGTGCTCATGGATTGGCAGTTAACAGCTTTCTCCTTCATTCATTCATTCAGTCAGTCAGTCAGTCACTTAGCAAGTATTGACTGAGCCTCTGCTCTGTACAAAAGCACTGTATTTGCTGCACGTAGACCTTAGAAACAACTTTGACAAGGATCCTGTTCTCAAACCACTTAAGACCTAGCTAAGGAGATAACGTGCCCAGATGTACCCAAATATACTCAGATGTTCCTTGAGAACCTCATTACCTCTCAGAAATTGGTTCAGAGAATGTCACGGCTTGCTGGAATCCACAGTTTGCCCCATGACTTCTGCAAATTCCTGGCCTTCCTTCTCTGCTGCACACCCAAGCCTACTGCCATGATTGGGCACCAGCACCTCCTGACTTTGGCAACTTTGTGGAAGAACTGAGGCAAGCGGAGAGGGGTGGCATCACGTGCCACATGCTCTTCCACCATCTTGGTGGCCCTCCACCTCAGTCTCCACTGGCTCCCAAAGTCTAGGCTCTCCAACAGGTGACCCATCTTACAGTGTACATTCCTCTGTGGAGTATAAGCCCACTTTACTCCTCTCACAGCGAGCACATCCCACAGACCAGTCTTCCTTGGTATCCTGGAAATTTGGGGAATAAAGTTTTCTCTACCCTTTTATTCAAATAACTATCATATTCTTGGGAAAGTGCTAGACACCATAAGAGTGTGTCTGGCTCCAGGCAGGCAATTAATAAATATATTGAATGAACATATTTGTTGAAGGAGAGGGTTGGAAAAGGACCATGGGTGTTCAGTGGAGGGAAAGACAGTTCAGATAAAGAACTCAAAGCAGGAAGGCTTTTCTGCAAAAGCATGTGGTGGCACATGAGCAGCTAATATCTCCTGGTACCTAGTCCTTTCTGACTCTCATCAACATGTGCTTCTCCTCTTTTCCTGTTTTGGGCAACTGCTCAGCTCTTCATGAAGTCCCAGGAGATAAAGGGATCTTGAAGGTCTGAACACAGGACTCGGGAGTCAAAATCCTAAAGAGTCCGAGCAAGAAGAAATTTCGGAGCTTAGCTATCCCAATTCCTTTGGTTCATAAAGGAGTAAACAGACCCTTCCAAGGTCTTGCAGCATGTTAATGGGCCATAATGCAATCACCACTCTTTCTTTTATGGCAGAGGAATCCAGACCTCTGATGTGTTTTATTTGGCTGCCAGTGTTTTTTTTTCCTCTTAATTTGAATGAGTGACCAACATTTTAAAATCATGAAGCATCGTGTAATAATCCAGAAAAAAATCAACAGTCTGCCAATACTGGGCTCACATTCCTGACCAGCAGCAACGGCTGAAGTTGGGCAGCTATGGTCCCCTGTTTGTACAGTCCCTTTATTCCCAGTTGTCTCACCCCCAGCGGAGTTCATTCATCTCCATCACAGTCATGGCCCCTAAAGGCCTTTAAACTGGTAAGCCCTGCTCTGCAGCAAGCTTCCTGCCCTGGCCAAGAAAGAAACCATTTAACATGACTAGCCTCAAGCAGCTCTATATATGATGTGATTGTAGAAGGACCCAGAAATTCAGTAATTCCTCTCATCCCCATCTCACCAAAAACTAATACCAATAGTAATAAATTGCAGGCAAACAAGCAAAGAAAAAAGCCTTTCCTATTGTCTGGGACTGCCTAGAATTCCACTGTAGCTTGGGTTAAATACTGTGGTCCTCTAACATCTTGGATTTGGAAGAGAAGTAATGAAAAAAGAAGAAGCCCCTAGCACACACCTTCATCTACTTTAATATTCTGGCTGAGGACCATTCTTGACTGTAAGAACCCTCAGACCCTCCATGTGCATTCACACACACACACACAATACACAGCGCAACACACAGTCCCCTCTCTCCTTTTCTCTTTCACTCTCAAAATCAGCCACACACCCAACTTTGTTAAAATATGATTCAATCAACAAAAAACAAAAATTTCCCCTTAAAAATAATAAAAGAAAATAATTTTTATAAAATGAAAACACAGAGCAAATACACCTCTTTGAAGACAAAAATGTGATGGTTTCCTCTAAAGAGTCAGAGAGAGCGTGAACCAAAGGAACAGACTCCAAGAGTATGAGATACTGCATTGTGTTTATGGGAGTGTGTGGACGTTGAGAGGCAGGGAGAAAAGGAGAAAAATTGTCACTTTAACAAGGATTACTCTATTGTGATATCAAGCTAACAGTCAGGTAAGTACCAAAATACTATGTCCCATATTTTAACAAGTATTATTCCTTTCTCTTGTTCCCATTGTGAGTTCCAGGAAATGGAGAGAAAATGTCATGAAGCATATTTCTTTTTAAATGGCATGTAGCTGGCCTCTACATGGATCCTGTTTTCTGGCATCATTTTAATTAGGAAAGGCGAGAAAGCTTCCAATGTTCCCCCCACTGCCCTTCCCTGAGTCAAAGTGAGGGTTTCACAGAGAACTGGCAACCAACACAGTTTTGACAGAGTGAACTTCTTTCTCTCATAAGCATTCCTCCAATCCCCAGATAATACCCCTCATTCCTCCCACATTAACTAACACACACAACTTTCTTCCTCCCACCCTCCCCCAGCCCACACTTCTTTTCTCCAAAACGCATAACATAATTGTGAAGGCTAATTATCAAATAATGCTTAAGCCTTTGGGAGCAAGATAGGGGGTTCTAGAAATGTTTTAAGAAGTCCCCAGGCTGCAATAGAAACGTGATTAACTGAAACAAAAATGCCTGGTGAAAAGTTTCAAAACTAAAGTCAGTTAAAAATTTTATTTATATATATATATATATATACACACACACATACACATATACACATGTATTATACACATATATATGTAGCATTGTAATATGTAATATATATTGTATCATATATGTAGTACGTATGTATATATATGAATGTGTATAAAAATGTGTGTATACATATATATACGATGTATCAGTATTTTAATAGGTCACAGAGATTCTCTGACATTCTAGGGCAAGTCTCGTAAAGAGAGAAATAATTTGAAGTTGATCTGTCCTTTTCTTGATACAGGGATATCCACTGTGGATTTCTGCCCCCTGCTGCCCTCCCCTGAGAGAGGACCCCTCAGCTGGCTCTGGAGGGAGGGAGGAGAAGGCTGCCACTAGTAAGAGGGAAAGGGAGAGCAATTCTGGGCAATATAATTCTCTTCCTGGCCCGAACAGAAGTAGATAGGGCCTGACAGATGTAGTCTTTATCATGGAATAAAACAGGCTCACAGCGGTGTGCTGCACACATGAATGGCACATTTTATGAATTGCCATATTGCCACGCTACACGCTGCAGTGAGCAGAGCTGGGTAGACCAGGAGATTGAGAGACAACAACTGGACCTCTTGCCTCCTGTGCCCCCTCCACTCCAGGCACAGGCATTGGTTTTCTGTCTGCATCCTCAGAGAGGAAGAAACAGCGGCTGTGGATGCACCTGTGTGGGGGCCAAGTCCTCAGCTGTGATGCGTGGAGAAGTTAAAAATAGCACCTAGGCTGGTCCAGTTTCAACTGTCCTGGGACCCTGAGCAGTTACAGAGCAGAAGGGACTGGGGGTAGAGGGGTAGGAAGGATTCAGAGAAAGCATGCTTAATAACTATGCATGGCCTATCATGCAAAGAGCTGCAGGGCAGAAAGAAGGCTCCTCACTCCTCCTTCATTAGAAACCAAACCCAGGACGCTGATTCTGTGCACGACAAGCCCTCCAACAGGAAAGAGTGCCCATCCATGAACCTGGGTCAGGAAAGCAAGGAAAGTTCATTCTGAGAGTCAGTCCACAGATGCGCATTCCATTAGGATCAGCTCTTGACTCAGCACTGTGGAGGAGAAGGTATCCATGATCTCCAGGGACTCATTTTCTAATTGAGGAGCAAATCCTACCAGTTGTCTTTTATCTCATGGCCCACTGAGACTTCCTGCCTCACTCATGACACTGAGGCATAAATGGGGGTTCTGAGAAAGAAACAATCAGAATCTATTGGGGCTCCTCTCCCAGCAAATTGTTGAACTAGTCCTGAGTCAACTATAGTTGAAACTAATGACACCTCTTAATTTGCTCTTTCCTATGGTGTGAGGCCATGCCATCCAAATTAGATACAGTTACTACTAGGGTACGATGCAGTATTCCAGAGTCCTCACAGCCATGGAAGAATCATGGCACATCTTCCCAGATCAATTTTTCTTTTGATGTAGGAAAGCAAGGTAGGGAAATTATTCTTCTTACTAGGAAGCAAGTATAAATGTAAACTAGAAAATTCAAACATTTTTAGGGTAAAATGTTAGTCTTCAAAGAAATTGCAGGCTTCTAGGAAACTATTTTGAACTTTAGCCTTATCACTAACCTGGAAATGAGTTTACTTCCCTCTGTTATTAGGGATTCTTTGGTGCAAAAAGCTTATGCATATAGTAGGCTACATAGTGGCCCCCAAAAGATATCCATGTCCTAATCCCCAGAACCTGTAAATTTTACCTTATATGGCAAAAGGGACTTTGCAGGCGTGATTAAGTGAAGGATCTTGAGGTGGGGAGGTTATCCTGGAATATGTAGGCGGATCATGTAATCACAAGTGTCCTTATAAGAGGAATGCAGAGGGAGACTTGGCTGCAGAGAGAAGAAGGTGATGGGATGCTGGAGGCAGAGGCTGGAGTGATATGGTTTAAAGATGAAAGAAAGAGCCACAAGTAAAGAAATACAGATGGCCACTAGAAGCTGAAAAGGGCAAAGAAGCAAATTCTGCCCCCAGAGCCTCAGAAGGAAGCCTGCTAACACTTTATTTTAAACCACCTTGATTTTAACTCATTCTGAACTTCTGACCTACAGAACTGTAAGAGAATAAATTTGTATCGTTTTAAGCCACTAAATTTGTGGTAATTCATTATAGCAGCAACAGGAAACCAATGTACTTCAGAAATAAAAGTCCAGGTCATGTGGATCTGCAACTTCACACTATTATAATGAATGATTTTGCTTTGAACCACACAGAACATAGGATGTTGGGGGATAATTATTTCACCTCTTCTCCATTAAAAATTATTCTATTGAACTACAAAACATGTTTTGCCCAAACTGGCTTCCATGCATTTGCTCATATCATTCCCCCTGCCTCAAGAGCCATCCTCATCCTTACTCTTTTAAGTTCTATGGTAAACAAATAAATGCAATTTCCCTAGACTTGTATGCTTGATGAAAGTGAGGTTTTCTGTTCCTAATAGGCGTTAGTGATTGGAAAAGGCAAAGAAAAGATTTCTAATCCCATAAAGGTAGGAGGTTCCTATCTCCAGTGCCAGTCTCAGATTTTTAGACAGTCTGATCTGGGGGCAGCAAAAGTCTCAGGGCACCAAACTCTCTATTCTACTGGCCTGCTGTTGTACTGTAAATGCATATGGAGATTGGAGTTCAGTTTCTCCAGTACCCACTAATAAAATGAAAATAATATTAAAAAAACCACTGTCAGGGGCCAGCCCCATGGCCTAGTGGTTAAGTGTGGTGTGCTCCACTTTGGCAACCTGGGTTCAGTTCCCGGGCACAGACCTATACCACTTGTCAGCAGCCATGCTGTGGCGGTGACCCACATACAAACAGAGGAAGACTGACACAGGTGTTAGCTCAGGGTTAATCTTCCTCAAGCAAAAAAGAAAAAAAAGAGGAAATCTGGCGGCAGATGTTAGCTCAGGGTGAATCTTCCTCAATGGGGGGAAAAAAAAAACACTGTCAGTCATTACCCCAAATCATGAATCAGTTTTGAAATAGGCACACATTTGCCCAGACCTCTTATGAATTATCACAAAACCCAAACAATTGGAACTTACATTAAAAACAGTTAACTGGAAGATAGGCAAAGAGGATCCAATACATAATTAATAGGAGTCCCTGAAGAAGAAAGCAAGGGAACAGAGGAATCTCAAGAGAACAAAGAAAATACCAAAAACTATAATTCAAGAAAATTTGCCTAATTTAAAAAATGATTTGGACTATATGTTGAAAGAACATGCCATGTACCTGAGAATATTGACCCAAAATGACCAAAACCAAGACATGCTCTAGAAAAATTATTGTGTTTAAAAGAAAGAGAAAAAAATGTGGATATCTAAGCAAAAGGAGCATATAACTTATAAGAGAATCAAATTAAATTATCCTCAGACTTTTTTTTGACAGCAAAGCTTTTTGCCAGAAGAAATTAGGGTAATGTATTTAAGATATTCAAGGAAAGAAAATGTGAACTAAGGATTTTTTATCCAGGAAATCACAGACTGCTAATAATATGCAAAGACTCAGAGAATATTATTCCCATGAGCCCTTCTTAAGGAGTCTACTAAAGAACAAGTTTCAGACAGATATTGCTGGTGAATATTAGATATATAGTTACTTGTAGATAAAAGACTAAATGAGGGTTAAAAGGTAGAGACTCTAGTATGTAACGGCTATATGATTTAAAATGCAAATATACTACAACTATAAAAAATGAGGATATGATTAGCATATGCAAAAAATGTTTCATTTGCATTCAGTAATAATAATATCATGATAGTACAAGTATTATTATTCTGAGAGTGCTGTATTTGTAAAGTAGAAAAAAGCAAATGCTAATCATGGGATATTCTAATTCTACCATCCCCCACGCCTTCAAGGATTTTCTGGTGAGAGAAAGGAGCTGCTGAGATAATACAGAAGATGCTAGGTAAACATCCTGTAGATACGAATCTGAATTAGAAATATCAGTATGAAATCATGAGGTATTTGCTTATTCTAGCTCTTTCCATTAAAAGGACTTGGAAACAAAAGTCATCCAATAGCTGTGAGCATCTCTAGCACTCAGATTTGATCTTCCAATGACATATCCCATTGAACTAAACCAGGATTTCTTGGAGAAATGGCTAATTTCAGATCTGAGGCAGGAAACGTCCATGATGAGTTTCAAGTATCTTGACATGCAGTTAGAAAGAAGCTGTTAAAAACTACTAGGGTTATGTCAAAAAAACTCAGGAAGCACCTTGAAGAGTTCTCCACTGGCAAAAGATTTGAGCTTTCCAATAGATTGAAACTCATCAAATATATATAAATCCAAGAGTTCATGACAAATATTTAAAAAATAATAATTGGTCACCTTCTGAGGAAACAATGATCCAATTGTTATCTTGAAAACTGGGTAAATAAAAGGAAATAATAAAACCTTATCCTACCTATCCTGTATGAATTGTAGTACTGTGTAACAAAATAGTAGATATGTGTAAGCGTCTCCTTATAAAAGTATCCCAGGAGATAAATAAAAACATAAATATATAAAATTAAAATATCACTGTTTTCAACTCCCAACGAATTAATGCTATAGACATTGAGCATCTGCTTTGACTAATATCAAAAAACAGTATAAACCAGACACAAGATATAATATCACCTATAACCTTATTAGAGGGATCAAACCTGTATTGAATCAAGCCTCTTGATCCAGCTCCCAATTTGCAGGAAATACAAGAGATGGAGGAACACATTAAACTGTACCATGAGTGAACAGTCAGCAAATCTGACTATGGGACACTCGACAAGTCAAACGGCCCAGATTTGCCAAGAGATAAATCATAAAGAAAAGAAAGAGGTGAAGGGGGAAATCATAGATTAAAAGAGACCTGAAAGGCATATCAAGTTAAAAAACACATGGACAAGACTAAACCAGAGTTTAGAGATGCACACTTGAGTGATAAAACCATACATAAATGCAAGGAAGCGATTACTATAAAAGTCAGGATAGTAGTTACTTTTGGAGGTAGGGAGGGATTGTGTTGGGATGAGGCACATGGAGGGGTTATAGGGGTGGCTGGCAATTCTATTTCTTGATTTGAGTGGTAGTTATAAGGATATTCACCACATAACAATTCACTAAGCTACACATTGGTTTGGTTTTCTGTATCTGTGTTTAATTTTACAATAAAAATACTTTTTTCAAAAAAAGAGTTAACTGTAATGGTTATTTGCGTTCTTCATCTCTGAGTTAACTATTTGGTCTTGATGAATACGAAACTCTCCCCAAGGCAAGAGCTCCTTTGATTTCTGAAGGAGCCGGGACATAATAACTAGTGTCCGTCATGATCACTGAATTAAGCACACAATAGCCCATTAAACTCTTGTTGCATGAATCTATGAATCAGTGAGTCAATAGATAATGCAAACACTCCATACTCTAATTCATTCTAAATACTTATACTAGGTATATCTCCCTGGCTAGAAAAATCTCCAGAAGCTCTCTATTACCTGTAGGAAAGGCTTATGCTCCACCGTTTCACATTCCAGCCTCTTTTCCAGAAACCAATCCCAATCAACCTTTCCAATCTTACCACAGCTAGTTTCTCAAATGCTTCACTCCAGCCAAATAGATCTACTTTTAGAATTCTATCTTTTATCTTTTCTCATTTCCCTGCCCCCAGGCCTTATCTGGTAGCTTTCTCCTTTCTTTCTACTCACATAAACTTTACTTATCCTTTAAGACCTGGCTCTATTCCCATTTCTTCTCTAAAGTCAATGCTTATTATTCTGCCCCATTGTGCTCTCTTTCCTTTGAACTTCAACAATGCCTATTATCACTACCGGACACTTAGTACCTGCCTGCACTGACATTACGGGAGAACTTTTTATCTTTAGTTGTTTCTGGTCTGCAAATATACTCTGTATTTCTTAAGTCTGGTACTGTGACTGACAATTTTGAAAAATTATTATAGAAAGCCTACCACCACATTTTGTGTATAAGAGGCTCCCAATCAATATTTGTCAATTACTTGGTTAGGTGGGTGGTTGGATGAATGGATGGATAGATAGAAGAATGGATCATATATTTGAGAGCATTCAGTGGGTACTGACAGACATAAGACACATAAGTTTATATTCAATAGGGGCATAATTACGGGGGCCTGTTTGATCCTGGTAAAGTGACTGCAAGGGGGTCTCTGGTCAACTGTGGGCAGTTACAGATGTTGAGTATCTGGAAATTGAGATGCTGAAAGGAAAAAAGAGGACACCAAGGGTGACTAGAAGAAACTACTTATAAACACTCTTTCACTCACAGCTTTGTCCACTCTGGATCTATCTGTGGCGGGTCAACACTTAAATACTGACACTTCAAGCAAAAATTTCAAGAGTCCCATTCTACACACTTAAAAAAATTTTTCTGTACAAAATCATTTATGGCAAGTTTACGGGTGGGCAGGACTATGGATTGGGGTGTGTGAGAGCTTTTTTTGGCCTAAAATCTAGGTATGAGCAATTACCATGACAAATTAGAGGCCCAATCCTTCAGTTATAAAGGTGACATCTGCATAAAGGAGAAAAAGTAAGGTCCCTGAAATGTTTCAGCTGTCCCAGAGAGCTCTGAGCTGAAAGAAATCCCTGTCCTGGTCAGAATGCCAGGCCAGCTGAGTGGCACGGTGCCCAGAGCCTGCTTCTTCTGGTTCCCTCCTTCCAGCTAACCATCGGCCTGCCTTCCTCTTGAAGGAATGGCTCCAGGGACAAATCTTCAAGGACTAGACAGATTGGAAAGGCTAAATGAATTGGAGTCTGTACGCTGAGATGTCAGCAAATATAAATAAACAGAATTAGAGGTGGAAAGAAGGGGAACCTCCAGAGCCAACAAACTTCTTTTCCCTCATGCTCAGGCATTTTCCCTCCAAAAAAGCCACAAAAGAAGAAAAAGGCTCTAACATGGAATGGATGCTTCCTGTGTTATGAGAACTGTTTTAGCTGCTTTCATACATTTAATTTTATTTAATCCTCCACCTCAATTTGCAAGGAAAGGGTTATCTTCTCTGTTTTACTGATCATGTACACCAAGATTCAAAAAAATTAAGAGACTTGGCCAAGGCCACACACCTAATAAGTATCAAAACCAAGATTTAAACCCATGTTTATTTTCCTACAAAGCCCTGCCCACTACACCACTAGTAGAAGCAGAATCATGGCACATTTTAGCTGAAAGATGACCTCAGCATCATCCCCATTTCTCAGATGAAGAAACTGAGGCCAGAAAGGAGAAACAACTTGCCCAAGGTCACACGATCAACTTGTGACAGGTCCTCAATTGTAGCCCAGGCCTCTTGATTTCCAGATAAGAGCTCTCATCACTTATATCCACCAGGGTCCTACAAGAATGGCATCCTCAAATGGGGGCATTAGAGGAGAACTTGATGAAGGGACTATTAAATACAAGGGCACATTTAAAGAAGCCAACAAAGGACGGTGAAGCATTCCAGGTGTAACAGCTGCAGGGGGGACATGACCACTCCTCTGCCTGACGGGACAAGGCCAGGGCCCTGAACCCAGAGAGAGCTATAGCTGAGGCTGAAGCTATAGCTGTAGGGGAGCTCTGAACTTCAGTAGAGAAGGCTGTTGCCAGCCTGCAGCCTGGCAGGGAGGGAATCCAGGCAATAATAACCTGCCTTCTCTCTCTCCTCCAGCCTACTGGTCTCCGACTGGTGCCTCTCATTAGCTGGACCATACAGAAAGCCAGAAGGTGAGGGATTCCCAGGATGCAGCTTCCAGAGGTCAGAGCAGGACAGAGAAGGGAGGAGAATGGACCTGGAAGGGCAAGTGAAGACTATGGAGCCACTGCTACACAGGGATGCTTCTCCGAACCTTAGTCCTTGGGAAGAGTCCTGCCTCAGCAGGCCAAAGACAACAAAAACAAGAAAAATCTCCTATCCTAATCAATGCAGGGCCAAGAAGGTTTGGCATCGGGAAATAAAGGGCAGCTTACAGCACAGAGCTGGATTTCTCACTGCCCAGGTAGGGGTTTTATCCTAATCTGGTAAACCTATCATAAAAGGGGACAGAGCCCTGTTCTAATCACCTCGGGATCCAAGGCATTGCTTTGGGACTCTTCTGCTTTGGTACCCAGGTCAGCACTGGTGTTCAAAGGGAGAGCTGCTGGTGTTTCAGATGAGCTTTTGTGGGCATTTGAGAATTAACAGTAAGAGGGAGGGCCAGGACTGCATGTGTGCAAGAGCATACTTGCTGTTTACCAGTTCTTGGAAGTCAATGCCACTTTTTAAATAAAGACAATCCCTAAATAAAGGCAGTTTAGACATCCTGGTAAGGCACATCCCTCTTATCTATGCCCTTAGCACAGGCATCCTTGCTTTGATCCTACATCTCTCCCAACACACACACACACACACACACACACACACACACACACACACACACACACACACACACACACACACGGCCCCATCAGGTCTCTCAGGCCCATCCCAGCCTTTCATCACTGCCTGAAGTTTCAACCTCAACTTCCACTGAGCCCCTGTCCTCTCCCTGATTTGGTCATATTTCCTATTTAGTTTAAATCAACAGTCTGATTTTATCCACAGTAATGCTTTATGGAGGTTTATGTCTTCAAACAGACTGTGCTCCTCTTTGCTATAAAGTTAATTTTATGTTCTTTGTTCACTTTCCTAATCTGCAAATTACATCCTCCTGTTCCCTGATTACTTACTATTGGAAAAACAACCCCTTTTTGCTTCCAGTTTGAATATTCTCTGCCTTATCTTGATGACCCTAATCTCTCTCCCCCGACTGGCCTCTCAAGGCAGGAGTAAGGAACCGGCGGGGCGCAGCGTGGCCGCCAGCACAAACCCCGTGCGGCTGCCGCGAGCCGGCCAGGCCCGCGTGCCTTGCTCCTCTGTCGGCCTTTTTTTTGCCCCCGATCGTTTTTCTCAGAGTGTGGGAAGAGGTTCAGTTGCAGCGGGGAGGATCAGAAATTCTGGGATCCACTCCATGCTCTCAGAAAGTCCTAGTGGGAAGACGGAGAACTTCCGACACTCAGAGAAACAAGGACAAATGCTTTCGAGGCTGACATTCGGCTGATACCGCAAGAAAAATGACCTGACTCTTTTGTTGGAAGCGCCTGGAGGGGGAGGGGCTGCAAAAGGAAGAGAGATCACTGGGAATGGTGAAGGGAAAAATAGAATCGTTCTTACATGACCAGGATTTTTAAAGAGGTGGGGAAGAGATGACCCGGCTGTCAGAGATGTCAAAGGGAATTAAGCGTGTTTGTAACTGCATAGATGGAAGGGAGGAAGAGAAATGAGGAAGGAGGAAGAAATTGACAAAAAATAAAAAGTAAAAAAAAAACCGAGTTGGAAGGGATCTTAGCAAACCTAATGCTTTAGAAATAAGAACATTGGGGTCCCAAGACCAGACCCTAAGTTCTAGTAACAGCAAAAGAGTGATAATATTGATGATAATAATAACGGCAAGTAATATTTGCTTACTCTTATTTACCAAATCAATTCACCCTCTTACTGTTGTTTAGCACATGCCATGTTCATTTCCATCTCTGGGCTTCTAAGTACTCAATAACAATAAAAGCTAATATTTATTGTGTGTTGTGCACCAGGCACTGTCTAAATGCTTTATATGTCTTATCGCATTCAATGCTCCAAAAAAAAATCCAGGAGGTAAATATGGTTATCACCTCCATTTTACAAGTGGGGTAACTGAGACACACAGAGGTTGATAACTTGGTGAGGGTCACAGGTAGGAAGATGGAGCCAGGATTCAACCAGGTCTGTCTGTTCTCTGAGCCTACATTCAAAAAATATTTGTGAAATAAATATGTGACTCTGAAATTGGTATATTATTCACACAAACCTGGCTCCAGCTGTAATCCTACTGCTCTAATTTTCTGGGTGGCATTGCACTCTGTTCAAAACCCCTCCAGGCTTCCTGATTTCTGGGGCAGAGTCTTCTTCTGAGACCCCAGCCCAGGTCAGAGGTGGGGTAACTCTTTCTGTAAAGATCCAGAGAGTAAATATTTTAGGCTTTGCAGACCACATACAGTCTCTGTCCCATGTTCTTCTTTGTTTTTCACAATCCTTTAAAAATGTAAAAAATCATTCTTAGCTTGAGAGCTCCCTGTGACCCCTGTTCTAGTCTCCTAAACCCTGGAGTCCTGCTTAAAAGGTCTCTCTCCCACCACCTGTCTATCCAATCATAAGGTTCTGTGGGTTTGAGCTGCCTCTCAAAATATCTTTTAAATTTTTTTCCTCTCCCCCACTACCTCTAGTCCAGGTACCCACTATCTCATGCATGCTCTGGTCACCAAAATGGTCTCCTCTACTCCCCAAAATAGCCCACATGTCACTGCTGGATCTACCTTTGCAAACAATGATGTGCACAGATCATTCTCTTGCTAAAGTACCTTCAAATCGAAGCCCCTTACTCTGCATTCAAGAACTGATCCCCCAAAACACACATATACACACATAGTTATCTGGTCTTTAATAATAATACAAAAAAGGACAGCTAACATTTAGCGAGCATTAATATGAGCTAGCCACTCCATTAGACACATGGATCATCTCATTTAAGCCTCATCAGGACCCTAGGAGATAGGTGTGATCACGAGCCCAATTTTACAGACGAGTAGCTACGGCTCAGAGAGACTAAGGAGCATATGCTAGTTACACAGTAAAATGGTAAAACTAGGAACTGAATTGTGGCCATCAGACTCCAGGAGCCTTCCCTTCACCTCCATCCAGCACTGCCTGTAACATGTCTCCCCCTCTGCCCTCCCAGAGCCTCTGCTCCCATCTCACCAAGAAACATCCTCAAAGGGACCACTGATTCAAGAGACAGCAAGCAGGTCACCCTGCAGGATACACATCTCAACTCTTGGCCCGCAAAGGGAAGCAATTGCCCTGGAAGAGAAGCTGGTGCCTCTGAACTTGGAGCACCACAAATCGAGCAGGAGTGACCCTCGGTGCGGACAGCAGGTTCCATCTGATGTTCCCAGAGCAGGCTGCCAGCCAACAAGTGGGCAGCTCAGAGCAGTTGCATTTCAAAGCAGCAGACCAGGGCAAGCTACTAACGTGTGGACCCAACCACTCCACAATTTGCTTAAAAGCCATACTGTGTTTCCTGGACAATGGCCGCAGGCCAAAACACACACACTCTAGTTTTTATAACTATAAGGCAAGCATTCTTTTAATGATTCTTTCCCTGTTCCCTCACTCTCAATCGTGTTGTGTTTTGCTTGTTCCATCTCCTCGCTTTTTTTTCCCTTTCTTAGCCCAGCTCTGCTCTCTGCCTCCCTTGCTTCCACCCTCCTGCTTCAAAGCTTCCTTGCCACTATCTACTGCCTCGCTTTTCTGCAACTTCCCCATCACAGTGGTTTTCCCCTCCTTTCAGGCCCTTGGTCAGGTTTTCTCTAATTACTAGACTTCCTCTCCCTCTGTTTTCCTGTTTGCCTGGCAGAGCCTCCTTCCCCTGCCTTTTAAGTTTCCTGGCTGTAGCACAGACTTGAAAGCTCCACTCCAGGTTCCTTCTCTTCCCGTTTCTCCCGTTGGTCCATCCTCTCTCCTCCACCGTGGCTCCTCTCCGTGGGCCTTCCCTTTCTTTCTGGATACCTGGTCCCACGTGTCCCTCTCGCCCTTCCCCACCCCCTTCACCTTTCACCTCTGGTCTTTGTTCCCTTGTCTCCTGTCTTTCCTCAGCCCTCCTCTGCCTCCTCTTGGGTCCCCTCCTGGTTTCCATCCCCCCCCCCCTTATCTTTGTTTTCCTTCCTTCTGGCTGCTGATAGAGTGGGAGTACTTGCAGGCTGCGTCCCTGATTTCACATGCAGACTGGGAGCCAGCACGTCAGTCTAACACTAACATTGCCCCGGGGAAAGGGAGTCTCGGTCCCTACATGCCATTTGCCCCTGCAGTTTGAAGCTGAGATAGAAGCCTTCAGAATAAAGCCACCAGGAGTCTGAGCTCCAGCTTGGCAGGCAGTATGGAGAAAGGACTGTTTCTTTTTCCCACTGATCTTGTTTAAGTCAAGGCCAAAGATCAAGGCTGGGACACGTCATTTGTAAGTTGCAGCCTTGGAGACCTGCCCCTTCTTCCCAGTACACACACACACACGCACACGCACATGAACACACTCACGCACAGACACATATTTCTTATTCACTTTTGTTCAGAGCAAAAGGCCCTGTGGCTTTTCAGATGTAATGTATAAAACACCCACATTGCAAAATAAGAACTATAAAAGGAACCAGAACCATCACAAAAGGAGATATTGCTGCTGGGGAAAGGCCTGTCTTCCATGCCTTCTACCTCTTGTCCATCCATTCTTTTCAACTTAGTTGTTCCTGTTTCCTTGACTGAGCCGGTTAGAGCAGAGCTGGCTCTTTCCTTAGAGGACAGCGCCATCTAGCAGGTGAAATGCCAAACACTTAGGTGCGAGCCGAGAAGAAAACCAACCTCCCAGGGTTCCTGGCTTCCAGGAGCCCAACTTCTCTTTTTTACTCTCAACCGGTCAAACCCCAACTGGTCTGAAATAGTGATTCAACCCTTTGGCCTTGCTGGAGAGCTAAGTCCATTTCCAACCTCCTCGATTTCTCCAGCGCCCGACTTAGTTTCAGTTTGTGGCCTTAGTTCTCAGAAAATGCAAGAAAGTTCTAGGTGAGCCAACAGGCTCTGCCTGATGCTAGGGAGCTCCAGGCGACTTTTCCAAAGTAAACAAAATAGAATATCTTCAAGATACCTGCAGAACTGCTCAGGCCCCCTGGAATTCTGTGGCAATATTGGCTATTCTTTCCTTTTTCTATCATTTTTTTCCTCCTTCCTTCCTTTCACATTTATTGACTGCCTGCTGTGTACCTGGCACTATGCTAAGTTAATTAAGAGACCACTCCTCTCTCAAGGGTCCTCCAGTCCAATGGACTTGAACGTTAGACTCTTGGATTTGCAGAACGTCTGATCTGGGATGGGGTCTTTGTAATTCTAGCTGTGCTAAGGGTCCAGGGGTTGGAGGAGAGAAGATGGGCCCAAGACCCTTAATTCTACCTCTATCAGAACAGTTCTATGTTTATCTAGATTTTACTTCTTAAGTTTTTGCCTAAGATTTTGTTTGAATAAGGAATTTTGAAGCTTAAGAAGGAGTTTGAAAACATTTGCTTCAATCTAAATGTCTCACTCTACAGATGAGGACATGAGGTTCAGAGAAGTTCAAAGACTCACCCAAGGCCATAGAATTAGGGTTAGCTCTCCAGGTTCTACTTTCCTAGCTCCTTGCAATAAAACCCCAACTTCATCAGGTCTTCAAGGGCAGCGTTCTATGGTGGCAATGATGGCAAAATGAACACTCTGATTATTTTGTATTTTTGTTTGCTTCTCTCCTGCCAAACTCCATGTAGGCAAAGGATGGAGTATGAGTTTGCTAGGGCTGCCATTACAAAATACCACAGAATGTGTGACTTCAACAACAGAAATTTATTTTCTCGTAGTTCTGGAGGCTAGCAGTCCCAGATCAAGGTATGAGCAGGGTGACTTTCTTCTGAAGGCCACGAGGGAAAGATCTGTTCCAGATCTCTCTCCTTGGCTGACAGATGACCATCTTCTCCCTGTGTCTTCATGTCATCTTCCCTCTGTATGTGCTTCTGTCCAAGCTTCCTCTTCTTATAAGAACTCCAATCATATTGGATTAGGGCCCATTCTAATGACCTCATTTTAATTCAACCTCCTCTGTACAGACCCTGATTCCAAATATGGTCACATTCTGAGGTACTGGGGGTTGAGCCTTCAACATGAATTTTTTGGAGGGTCACAACTCAGCCCATAACAGATGGCAAATAGTTTTTCTTTCCCTTGCAAACCTTGATCAATTGGCAATGGTTGCCTAGACCACAACGTCAAAAAGGATGAGAAGGATTCTAAGACCAAGTCCTCACAGAGTATACATTGCCAATGTAAGCTACAGGCATGGGAGTGAAGAGTGGCAGTATGATTGTCACACGTCTGCCCTCGGTGACATAGGGCATATAGATACTGCCTCCTAGGAGCAAGGAACATATATCACCATGACATATCTTGACACACCAAAACATGCCAAAGCCACACTTGTGAAAGAAGGTCCATGGCAATTGTGTTGTCTTCTCAAGCCTTTCATTTTACAGATGAGGCAAACTGAGATCCAAGGAGGTCATGCCTTGCCTAACATCACTCAATATCTTTGTGGCAACATCAAGACTAGACCCTGACTTCACATCTCCTGATCTAGTATCCTTTCCAAGAGCTCAGGTTGCCGCTAGTGACATCCAATAAAGACAGAAGTGCCTATATTTCCCAAGCAGGATTCTCCAAGTCCTCCATTCCCTCAGACCCATGAAGGAACCATATGAAGAGAACTAAGGCTAAAAGTTAAAGTTTATAGCCAACTCCATATTGCTTGGACCACTAGGCATTAAAGGGTTCTGAGGCTACAGCTAGGCCTTTCCAGAGGGAACACTGCCATCAATTAGTGATGTCTGCCATTGCTATGGACACAGGATTGGGAAGTAGAAAGATGAATATTACATATATGCTGGATTAGATAATCTCTGAAGTCCCTTCCAGTCATAAGACTTTGTAATAAGAGCCTTGGGCAGGAGCCATGGGTTTCTTCCTTGAACTTAACTAGAAAGCTAGGTTAAGAGACATGCTGTGATGATCCTGATGCCCAAACACAATTATGTGACCTGCTCCAAGGGCTTTCAGCACAGGCCCCTCTTTGCAGCTTCCTGATCCAGAAGCTCCAGCTATCCATTACATATGCATCCATAGGTCCCGTCCCACTGAATTTATCACTGGTGTTTCTCCATGTAAAAGTTTCCCCCCTGGAGCCAGCTGGTGAGACCTAACTCCAGGTCCTGGCTGAACACTGGCAATTTCCATTTACTTGATGCAACAACAGGCAGGGAGTGTTTGCTGAAGAGTTATCTCTCAGCCATTGCAGGCAAGGGGGCATGCAAGGGTCAGCTGGATCATGAGCCCTGGAAAAGGTCAACTACAAGAGAATAGATAACATTTCCCAAAGGCCTTCCAACATGCCACAACCTCATATGTGGCTGACCCATGGGGCTGCTCAGGGAGAGACATTTGCCTCAACTTCAATGAGGCAATGAGCCTTGTTCAGGTTCTTCTGTTCCAACTCAGTCTGCAACTCCCTGGCTCCGTCTTACTCCTCCCTCTTGGCAGGCAGGCCTGGACCAGCTTCTGGGAACCTTTGGGATAGGTATTTATCACCTGGAAGAAAAAGCTCCATGTGAATGAGTATGAGAGAACCCGGAACTGGTTAAGAGCTCAGCTCTAGAGATGATAAGATCTGGATTCAAATCGCAGTCCTGCCATTTTCTAGCTGTGTGACCTCAGACAAGTTACTTAACTCCCCCAAACCTAAATATTCCCATCCAAAAAATGGGGTGAATAATAACACCTAGCTCATAGGGTTGTTGTAAGGATTAAATGAGATCATAATTACTGGTGCTATTATTAGTATTATTAATTCAACAGACAGGGAACTTGGAGTATGGGCTGTGCTTGAAGATGATAAAGTTATTGGATTTATTCTCTTGGTTCCAGGAGAGGGCAACCCTGGAAGTTAGGAGATCTGACTTGACCCTGGCTCACGATCTCACCTCCATCAAGTCACCCTACTTCTCTGTGCCTCCGTTTCTTCAACTGTCACATGGGATTGATTTCCTGCAAAGAAGTTCCATAACACTTGAAATTTTAAGTAAGAGGTGTGTGAAAGCTTTGGGAAATTAAAAGAGCTATTCAAGCAAATAATAATAACAGCAACAAATGTTTACTGAGCACTTACTACCTGCAAGGCACTGTGTCAAGGTCTTACAAGCATTGTCTTATCACAACAGCCATTACTATTGCCACTTTACCAATGGGGAAACCTATTGGGAACAGAGGTAACTTGTTCAAGTTAACACAAGTCATAGGTGGTAGACCTAACGTTGATGTGCAAGTGAGGGAAAGGGACGGTGCTCCTCCTCCCTACCCTAAACATGCTGGAACTACCTTCTAATTATCATGGGTTCTGGCTAGACACCATGAGAAACAGAAGCACCAAGCAAAGCCATGCCCAGAACTAGATTCAGGGTGCAAGACAGCACCCTGCTTAGTCCAGCTTGCCAGCCCCCAGATAGGCACAGAGCATTCTGAGTCCCTCTGTCCTTTACCGGGAAGACCATAGCCATAGCACATCACTCTTTCTTTGCCCAGTGAATGCCAAGAAGAGCTCAATATGCCAATGCCAAGTTTAACTAAAGCACAGCCCAGGTCACTGCCTGGATGGGGGTCGGGGGGCAGGCAGCCAGAGCACAGAACACATGCCTGATTTCTGTTGCTAAGTTCCTGGGGCCATTCCTTGGCCACAGGCCCCAGTCCCACAGGACACCTCACTGGAGGAACTAAGTCTCCTGGGAAGATCTCCCTTTCCCCCTGCAATGAGTCTTGGCAGAACAGGGCTAAGGACAAGTGGGCCCAGGGTCACCAATGCCTCCAAGGCACAGACAGGAGGGACCAGCCATGAGAAGCTGAGTGTGAGGTCAGTTGGGGCTTCCAGGGCAGACCTAGTGGGGAGAATACAGGGGATATGTTTGGGCTGCCTGAAGGCTGGGGCCTCACAGTTAGCTCAGGGTCTCTGAGATTTCAGAGAAGATTTCAAAGAAGAAGAAACTGAAGTTCAGAGAGGATTAAATAAACTGTCCAAGGTCACAGGTCTGACGCAGCATCCAAATCCAGATTCTTAGTCTAAAGCTCATATTCTTCCCACTGCACTACCTTAACTATAAGACCTGTTCATAGAGAGGGAGCCCATCAGATGACTGCTTACCAGAGACTGAGCTTGGGCTAAATTTCTTTTTCTTCAGAGAAAGAAGTTACCAGCTGCATCACAATATAAATCCCTGAAGGGAACTTTCTTCAAAAGGGAGATCTTGTGAGAGTACTCGACTGTTCTCAGACAGGGATGTAATAAGACCTTATGCCTTTTGAGGGCTTGATGTGAATGGTTTCTCCCACCCCCCAGGGGAAAGAGTCAGAGGGAAGAAAGCAGGATCAATGTTCTAGGCTGGTAAAGGGGTGGACTTTGAAGTCAGCCCTTAACCAATGATGCTGTTGACAACCTCCTCCCTGGGAGACACTCGAGCAAGTGAGGGTGAGCCAAGACAGCCTGAGCTTCTAGTGCAATCATGACTAGACTGGACCCAAAGCCTTGCCCAAGAACGATGCAGAACTGTGCTTTCCCAGTCACATCACAGGCCAATGAGAAACCACATCACTAGAAGACTGACCATGCTCCAATTCCCTCCTCAGCGAGTGTCCAATAAAGACAGACCACCCTTTGGGCTAAGTAAGCAAGCCCTGGGGTTTTGGATAATTCAAGGAGCAGCAGGAGACTGAGCTTCCTTTAATAAGGCATGTGAGGATTTCAAGCAATTAAATGGAAAAATAAGAAAATTGATCCTATTTACACACTGAGTTTGCTCCACAAGCAGTGATATGACTGAGTTTTTCTTTGGTGTTTCCCCTATTGGTCTTTCTATTCCACTGGCGTGATATGACACAGGAGTAGTTAGGATTACTCGGTAAGAGAGCCATAACTCACCAACACAAGGATGATTTCTCTCCCCCAACTAACTCAGGGTTGCCATACATGGCTGCATGGGCTGTGCACCGCTCAATTCCAAGGGGCCCTATTCACATACTATGATGTGAAAGGTTTCTCCAAGAGTTATACAATAAAGAGGCACTAAACTGCACTCTCCCATCTTTGAAGGATCAGGTCAAATACATCCTTCTCCACTTAGCCTTCCCCAAACAGCCCAGCTAACAAGAATCACTCCCTCTTTTGTATACCCACAGTGTACTCTCTACAACAAAACACTTCCTGCCTTGTAGCTACTGTTTCATGTGAATAGCTTATCTTTCCCACCAGATTATGATTCTTAACCTTTCTGGAGGAGTCCTGAGCCTCTTTGAAAATCCTGTCAAAGATACAAACGTATTCCCCAACGGAAAAAAAAAAAAAAAGAAAACAGCACAAATACATGTAATTTTGTATCCAATTTCAGGAAATTCGTCGATGCCCTAAAGTCCATCCACAGACATTTAGAGTGTAGCTTCCACAGGAGCAGAGGCAGGATCTGTCTTGTTTACCATGGTATCACGAAAATTAACACAGTGCCTAACACATAGCAGCATAATAAATGTGTTTTGAATGAAGAAATGATTAAACTCTAGAAGGTTCTTGAGTGCAGGGTCAGTGTTAGATCCATTTCTGTAGCCTCAGAGAGTTTCCAAGAAAATGCACCCTCAACTAGCCTGGCATAATACTCAAAATGCTAGTGATAAATAATTGCTCAGTCTCTCTCTGGCATGGGCACCTCAACCAGCCTGACCCCTCTAGGCCCAGCCAAACAAGGAAATTTCACCAACCTCCAAGGTCTCCACATGGAAAGGCAATGACTCTGCTTGGTGGCGGTTTCAGGTACCAAATGGGAAATCTGACACAATGACTTTTTTGTCCAGTTAGAGTCTCAAGAATTTATGCTTTCCATTGTTTCTTCCCACGGAGATAGAGAAGTTTGTTTAGTGAGGTGAATGATAAGGTTAATAAAATAAAAAAATAATAATAATCTCTCATATAATTTGCAAATAAAATTGTCCTCTACATTTTCACATACATTTAGTCTTTCACATACATTTAGCTCTTTTAGTCTTCGCATGTTATCCAGTGAAATAGCTATTGTCCTCCTTTCACAGATCAGGAAGTTGAGGCTGAGAGAGGCCAAGTCACACTGTTTGTCAAAGGTTAGTTCTCTAGAACTAGCATCCTAGAATTCTGTCTGTTTCTCCAGCATTGTTTTGCTGACCTCAGGCTGCCATCTGAGCAATTACTGAATCACATATTAAATGTCTTCCATATGCAAATGTCAGCATACTCTGAGTTTAGCCTATCTGGGCCATGCCCCAGAGTCTGTCTGCATCAAGCCAGAAAAGTGGATCTGCTCAGCAAGTATCACCTACCATAGGCTTCCAGCTGCCAAATGCTAGGCTAAATCTGGCCAGGGACTACCACTAGGACTCTCTTAGGTCAACAATCAGCAACACGGTGGCCCAAAATGCCCCACCGCTCCTCCATCACCAACTGCTGCCCACAGGAACTACTCAACCAGACCTCCTCTCTCCCCAAAGTGAGCTAGGTTTGTCCTCACTCCTGGGTCACAAGGCATGACAGAAGTTGAGGGCTTGGAACCTCAACTTCCACAAAGAACAGTCCAAATGATTGAAGGAAAGAAAATGAAATTGGGAACTGAATTAAAAGGACCTCTTGGAACAGGGGTCCCTGCTCAAAGGAAAAGAAGCCAGTGGGAGGCACTCTGAGGGGTCTTTAAGCACATAAAAGTACATGCTACTATGGATGATTTAGAGTAGCTTTTTCCATCCATATCAGAAGTAAAGAAAGGTAAGAGCTCCTACTACAACAGGCAAATTTTAGGTTCAGTGTGAATAACTTCCCAACTGCAAGAGTGAATGAGACTGTGAAATGCCCACCCCTAGAGAGCTTCAGAGTAGGATTTGCAATCCGTAGTATCAAATCACTTAAGGGCAAATATTCTTGCATTGAGATAAAAGGATAGACCAACTGACCTCTACACAGGCTTCCCTTCCCAATTTGAAATTATGTTGCCTCCTTAAAGCATAGTAATGTCCTACATCTGTATAGACTTTACAGTACTCAAAGCACTTTTATGGAGATTGGATCATCTTTGACAATTCTGGAAAGTAGGCTGGGAAGAAATTGTCGTCTCCAGTTTACAGATGAAGATCTTGGGACCCTTATAGGGCAATGCTTTTTCCACCAAGCTATGGAGAACCATGCATCTTACTGGGCTCTCAACTCTCAGCTGGGATCTCAACTCTCAGCTGCTCAATTTCGAAAGTCTGTCTGAATTCTTGTGCCAACCATTCGGATTTCTGAGAAAACCCAGAGAAGCTCGTACACAGACACTCAGGGCTGGGGGTTGGACAACTGCACAGCCACTACAGCCAAGAGTGAGAAATCACAGTGACACCCCTTATCTGGCCGGAGCTGCCTGCAGATAAGGTAGAAAATAGTGCGCGTCACAGCAACTTCCTGGGTTTGTGTTCAGACAACCATTCCCCCTCACTCCCATTAAACAAGACTGCAGTCCTGAAACGCTCCTCTCTTCCTGTCTTTTTGTCTTCTCTCTGTTCTTTGCTCTCTCCCCAAGCCTCCTTCCTTATCTTACTGTTCCCTCTCCCTGAGGCATACTAGTCTTCACCTCTCACCTCTCACTGAAAGGCAAAGAAGCCACTCAGTGTGATGACAGGTGCTGGGAAAAGTCCCTTGCCCCCAAAGATCTCCCACTCTCAAGAGCTAATGTTCCCCAAATGAAAGGCAGTCTTACATGTGTATATTGACTGGTTAAATCTCTAGTGACTTGGTGGGAATTATTTTATCATAATATCTCCTTTGTACCAGGAATGGATCTAGTGATATATCCAGTCAACAACTGTGCTAGGCACAGAGATACATGGCCCCAGGCCTCATGGTGCTGGTGGTCTGGTACAGAGTTTCCTCCAACTCTGTTATAGGAGTGCATGACCCTGAGCCCCCTCAGCCCCCAGGCAGCTGGGCAGCAGACACAAGGGCAGCCTGATCGCCAATTTGAAGTTCTCATTTGTCATTTTCTATGTGTGCTGCACCGTGAGAAAGGTGGAGCACTGGTCTGGTGGACCTACAGCAGTCAAATCCAAGGCTTCTGGAGAGAGGAAGAGAAGGCACTAAAAGGGAAAGTAAACTCCAGACCAGAGAATTGGGGGTCCTGACGATGAATGTGACTTCACAATATGTCTGGGATTTACCCTACTGCCTGTCACCCCTGACACCCCCAACCCATACACACACACACACCACAACCCAACCAAAGAATTCATATAGACTGCCTTTTAACAGTGACTGAAGTGGGATCCTGAAACCCTCTGAACCACCTACTTGCTTTGATTTCCAAGCCAGCTATTTCACTCTTGTCCTGGTCTTCCTGACGTCTGGGAGGTGAAGTGGCCCCAGACCATGAGGTACGTGAAAACAGAGCAGATGAGAAGTCGGATCAGGTACAAGTGTGCCTGGATTTAAATCCCGGCCCATCAGCTAGCTACTAAACCTGTGACGGCAGGCTCATAATATAACTTGCTTACTCTTCCCTTATCTGTCGAATGGGTATTTTAATAGTACTCGTATTGTTGTAGTCTACTGAAGATTAAATGAGATAATATAAGGAGATGCTTAATACTTGGCACATAATACGTACTTGATAAATTTTAACAATATTAGTAGCCAGGTCTGGATTTTGGATTTGTGATACAGTTTTTTTTGCCTACCAAATTATCCTTTTGGTAGGAAAAAAGGATAATTTTTCCTATTAATTGTCACCCTTTGACCCTTTGAAATGTCACCAAAAGTGCACTTTGCCCTTGTTGCAGATTCAGATCAACAGAGTTTTGATACCTCCCCACTCCAAGGCTCTGCCCTGATAGAGCAAAGCAGACCCAAAACCTGGGGTCTTCCCACCATCTCTCAAGACCAGTCTCTTGAATCAAATTACAGAAGGATCCTCTGTGCAAATGCAACTTTGATATCAGACTAGCCAAAAAGATACAGCGCTCTGGTCTTAGTGACACAATTCTTACCTCGCTAGTGATTCTTGCAAAGAAAGATATAAAAGTCTCATTCTTCCACAGAAGGGCTTGAGCAGAATTGAAGATGTGCAGCTCAGGGGAGACTTGCTATATAATATCTGAAATCACTAGACATTTGAAAGTAGAAATGTCTTTCTCCTTTGAGTATTGCATCCTAACTGCCATCCAGAGATGATTTATATGTGCTCATCCTTATTACAGACTACACATAATAAAGGTATGATAGAAATCATATCTGCATAGATTCAGGCAGCTCTGGGAGAGAGGCCGCCAGTTTTGTTTGACAAGACACTCAATCAAGCAAAAAGGTTTAAAATATTCCAGGAGGATCTCACTGCCTGCTCACGACTGTATATTTTTATCCAGATAACAGAAATCCTAATTGAGCACAACATTAGTACTCATTTTTCCTAACAACTCCTTCTTGCAGTAAGAAGCACCAAAGGAAAATTACAGAAATACTTTGCTTTTGTGGGCTAGGGTTATGAAGGAGAAGAGATTTGTCATTTGGTTGTTCCCATAAACTCAGGCATTACCACTGGTTTGGGTGCTTCTAAGTAGAAAGTGAAGACTTCTGTGCATACCATACTCAGAAAGAAATATGCAAGGGGCTGAGTTTTTCCCTACGTTTTTGAATCACTGGGTGAAAACTTTCCTTTGGGACATCTTCAGATGTTTAAATTCCTTTAAAAGTCTTCCTTGCACTTAGATTTACAGCAGGGTCCTGACCAGGGGGAGATGAATGAAACACTCAACCAGGTGCAAAATTTAAGGGGGCACAAAAGACCTAAGAATCAAAATAAATAAAATATATATATACAGTTTTTTTTGATGAAGAAGATTCGCCCTGAGCTAACATCTGTTACAAATCCTCCTCTTTTTGCTTGAGGAAGATTGGCCCTGAGCTAACATCTCTGCCAATCTCACTCTATTTTGTACATGGCATGCCACCACAGCATGGCTTGATGAGCAGCATGCAGGTCCGTGCCCAGGATCCGAACCTGCGAATCCTGGGCTGCCAAAGCAGAGCACACAAACTTAACCACTATGCCACCAGGCCGACCCCAAAATAAATAATATTTTAATGCAATAATTTTTAAAAATAGAAATGAATGCCAAAATTTCCATTGTGGAGAAAATATCCGAATTCTAAATAAAAACAGGAACCAAGTCTGCACTTTTACAATGCTGCCTCACTTGCTTCACCCTAACCCAGGCCCTGGCTCCAAAAAGATTTGCTTACAAAAACAAGTAGCTGGTCTGTAATCTTATTTTAATGATTTTATTTTTTTAAATATTGCATTAAAATGTTACTTACCTTAATCCCTGTGGTTTTTGGTGCCCCCTTAAGTTTTGCATAGGAGGAAAATGCCTCACTCGCCTCACCCTAAGTCTCAGCTTCAAAATGTAGACAAAGATGCTCCAAAACCCACAAGGAAACTCTAAAAAACCCAAATTTGCTCATTCAAATAACCCCTCATCACCACGGCATCCTATGGCATGAAACACCTTTACCCCAGACTAAAGGTGAGCAGAGGAGGCGAGGGGAGGGAACCATCATCTCAGCTCCTAAAAGAATCTCTTTTCCAGCCATTACAAGAGCTGACAGGTTGATAAAATGTTTAAAGGCATAATGTTCAAACAGAGAAAAAAATTAAAAATGTAATAATAAAGTTAAATGTAACTGTTTTAAAGCATAATTCTTTTGAGAGACGAGTTTTATGTTGGACCAGCATTTGAAGTGGCAGTAGTCATTATTAACGGGAACCTCCGAGAGAGAAGATTTAAATCACCAAAGTAATAAAAGCTGAACAAGGACTAGCACCTTGAAAGGCACTTGGAGAGAAGATTGCATACAAATGCAATTAAAACGATGCTTATAAAATACTAAGATGTTAATTGGGTTCAGTCCCAGAAGCCCCAGCAGTACAGTATGTCAGAAGTTAGCCGGTTTGAAGTTTAAAAAGAGTAGTTTAATTTGTACACCTTGTCCTAATTACAGAGCTTTCTGCAGCCCACGTATCTGTATGGTTTATTGTAGCTCGGAGCTTTGTAAAACAAACACACACACCAGTTAATTGGGTTATTGCGATGGAAAATTGGGCTACAGAACAGCAACCTCTCTTGCTGGTGTGCCTTTACGGCTGGTAATGAACGCTCCAGCCACGTCAGGGCACCCTGATTTGTAAGGTGTGCCGTTTACAGCTTGGTGATTCTGTTGGTCTGAGGAATAGGAGGTGATGCCGTGAAAACAAAGAATCACACCAGATAATGTTCCCTCCCGACCACGCGCCCGCCCCAGCTGGCTTGTTTAGAACTTTTAGCACTGCCACCCGCCTCCCTGGTCCCTGCCCTTTCAAACATCCCAGCCTGTCTGAAGGCCACCTTCTCACATTAAAGCACTAACCCCCGGAATGGAGCAAGGTAGAGTGGCTCCTCCAGTAGCCCTGTTTTCAGAGCACCTGCAGGGAGACCTTGTGAGGTGGTGGTTTTTCTCCTAACCAGCAAATAAAGACGTAATGCTATCAAAATAGGATCATTAAATTGGATTAGGAGTGAGAGTGGCTGAATCATTTTCCAGGAGTCCTATTGAAATGTGCTTCCCACGGTTGGGATTTGGGCCATTTCATGCCTGGCGCTGGCAAACTTCCATCATGATGGAGGCCATAAAGCTGTGACATATCATGGGATTACAGTCTCTCTCAGTCACTCTCCCCGTCCGCTTCTACCTCTAGCTGCTAAATGTGAATCCTAAATGATGTGAGATGAGAGTTTAGGACCTTTATTCCTATGCCAGCTAAATTATTCACCTCTGAGAAGTTCAGAGGTAGCAGGGGTAGCTACCATGGGGTAGCAGGCGGTCTGGAAAATAGCAAATGCAAGATCCCCAGGCCAGATCCCAGCTTGTCGAAAATACCGGAGATTGTCCTTGACCCCCTCAGTCTTTGACCATGAGTAAGAAAGAAATATCATCTCCCGCCAGCCGCCAGAGCAGTTTTGCACATGGAGTCCATGGTCCAGGCCCAGCAGGGTAGCCAGCCCAAAGCAAACTTGGACGGTCAATGCCTGACTCCAACCCACACCCCCCGACCTGGGTGCAGAGGGACCTGGCTCCTCACAATTGAGAGGAAAGTAACCTGATAAACGAAGGCACCCGAAGGAGTTGATGTCTCAAAGTTTTCTCCAACCAAGAGTATTTGCAGTTTAAAAAGGAATTGCCATGGGTAGGCCATGCTTTACGCAGATCGAAGAAGGAAGGGCTTGGGAGCCAGGGCCCTCACACAAGAGCCCATTCATCATGCTGAGGACTTAAAAACTCTCTGGACATTGAGAATAAGCTTTTCAACACTTTGGGTGCTGTAAAGAATCTCGGAACACAAGGTCTCTCTTGTCAATGAGCTGACATTTGGGAGAGGCAAAGCCCACACCTGGCTCTCAGGTACAGGGCTGGTCTACAGGGTGAGTGGAGCAGGGACCAGTCGCCATGGCAGCTTTGTGTGGTGTTAGGGTAATTATCTACACCAATAATCTCCCTGGACCTGAAAATTTGGAATTAAAAATGTTTACTTTGGGCTAATCAAAATCCTAAAGGGAAATTGCCCCCTGCCCCAGGGAAGCCTGGCCATGCTTACTGCCACTTAGCTTCCGGCAGATGTGGAACAGAGGCTCAGCTGTGTGAGTAATCCTGGCCCACCACTCAGCAGCTGTGTGGCCTGGGGCACATTCCTTAACCACTTTCTGCCTCAGTGTCCTCATCTGTAAGCCAAAGACAATTACATTACCTCCCTCCCAGGGTTGTTATGAGGATTTGAGGGGATAACACACTAAGAACACTGCCTGGCACATAACAAGCACTAAATAAATATTACTTATTATAGTTACTACTATTAATATTCTCCTTGCTCTACGGATGAGGAGTTGAGGCTCAGAGAAGTTGAGTTATAGGCTCAAGGTCACACATACAAACACACACGTGGAGGAGCAGAAATACACATTCAAACCCCAAAATTCTTACCCCAAGGCCCAAGATCTTAATCATCATAGAGGGCAAGTCTGGTAGGACACTCCCTCACATCTCAGGACTCATTTACTCTATCTGGGTCTTTTCCAGTCCATAATCTGGAAGAAAAGAGGGAAATGGGGACATTTGAGAACACTGTGGTGCCTGAAACAGGGCACATCTGAAGGGAAAGAAAAATTGTAGATCTGAGAATCCCAGGTAACCACCGACACAACACCCATTTCACAACTTCACCCAGATGGGTCCCAACCCTGGGAGTCAGACTTTAGGACAGCACCAAGGAGAAATTCCTGCGGTGCAGAGCTGCTATGTTTTCTGCCTAAAACTGACTTTGAGGTTGTATTAAGAAGCAAGAAAACATCAGCAAATCCAGCCTCCCCAGCTCCAAAATGCCCGCAGCAGGCAGGTTATTATTATTATTTATTATTTGTTGATGGATATTCAAAGACATCAGTCAGGTCTTCCCTCAGGCTGGGAAGCCGAGGAGCAACAGGCACTGGAAATCTCGCACTTGGCTCCCAGAGCTGCTCGGGAACTGAGAGTTATTAAAGTACACTTTGCTATTGCTATCTGCTTTGCAGGGTGCTTGACCCTACATCTGACTTCAGGCTTCTGCTGTCCCTGCAGCACAGGCAACAGAAAGTTGTACAAATTGCAAAGAGGGACTCCAGGGATGGGGCAGGAGGAACTGGCGGGAAGGAAAAGGATGCTAGGGCTTGTTGAAATGGAGATTTCGTACCCTTGTTTTGTACCCTCTCTGCCTTAACCTTTCATTACTCCATAACCACTGGACTCGGCGAGACCAGAATATGGAAAAGTTGCCCAAGGAAGGATGGATGGAGCTGTCAATGGCAACAAAAGTCCCTGTAATAAAAGAAGAAAGAGTCACTTGCCACATCATGTCACAAGGGTGAATACTGACCATATCCCTCACTGGAGGCTTTCGAACTTTTTTTGACCTTGACTATGACCTACAGCAAGAAATACATTTTACAACATGCCCCAGTCCCCCCACACACACACTCATAAGTGAAACAAAATTCTCACTGAAACAATACCCACCTTTACCACCGAGGATGCCCTCTGATACTTTCTATAATCTTTTAATTCTTTTTTTTTTCTTTAATCTTGGTGAAGATCCACAAAATTAACTTCATACCTACCTTAGGCCTTGGAAATAAGAAGCCTCTGAGAATGAAATCAGGGAACCAACATTTTTGACATTTTGGCATCCCGACGATTCTCTCACACACCAAACTATGCCTTGGACCCTCAGCTGCCCCAACTTGGCTTCTCAAGCAACTATTGAAATCATCCAGGAATTCTCAATGTCTGGAGGTGGCCAGCTCCATAATGCCTAGTCTTGGTCTGTGATGGTTAATTTTATGTGTCAATTTGGCTAGGCTGTGGTGCCCAGTTGTTTGGTCAACACTAGTCTAGATGTTGCTGTGAAGATATTTTGTAGATGTGATTAACTTTCACAATCAGCTGGCTTAAAGTAAAGCAGATTACACTCCATAATGTGAGTGGGCCTCATCCAATCAGTTGAGGGCCTTAAAAGCAAAGACTGAGGTTTCCCAAAGAAGAAATTCTGCCTTGAGACTGTAACAGAGATCCTGCCCAAGCTGCCATCCTGCCAACCTGCTCTACATATTACAGACTTGCCAGCCCTCACAATTGCATAAGCCAACTCCTTAAAATAAATCTCTTCTTATGTATATTGTGTGTATATATATACATGCATGTATACGTAGGCATATATATATATATATATATATGTACACACACACAAATATATGCATATACATAAAACTCCTATTTGTTCCTCCTAGTGGTTCTGTTTCTTTGGAGAATCCTAACTGGATATAAGGTCTAAAGTCACATTTACTATTAAATAAACTTCTTAATATAAAAAAGAGAATGTTTACTCTAGCCACACAGTGGAAATTAAAACCAAAGGGGAGGAAGAGTGGATTCAGAGAGACATGGTAAGACACTGGTAACCTAGGTGAGAAACAAGTATCTGAGCTTGGGTAGTGGGAATAGAGAGAAGAGCGTGTGTTCCTGAGACATTTATAAGCCACATTCCATGGGAATTAATGGTTAATTTGTTAAGGAGGTTGAAGGAGAAGAAGGAGTACAGAATGACACCCAGGGCTTTGGCTTGGCTTGGTGAGTACAAATATAAAAGAGAGTGAGCAGTTTGAGGAGGAAAGATGATGAACTGAAATTTATACATATTACATTTGTGATGTGTGCAAAAACCTGCAGGTAAAGGTACCTAGTAGGTAGCTGCATATGTGTGTCTAGAGCTTAGAATCAGACCCAATCCAGAGAGAGAGATTTTAGAGTCATTCACATTTAAGTAGTATTTGAAGACACAGGGGTAGATATATTAGTTAAGACATTAGTTAAGACACAAACTGTCTGGACCAAAAAAATGAGGAAGTGGTATTTATTGGCTCATATGTCTAAAAAGTGCAAGAATATGCTGGCATTAGATACAGCTGGGTAAAAATGTACAAATGCCCAAATGTCACCACCAGGAATCAGTCTCTCTCCATTTCTTATCTTAGTGTTTCTCTCCCTTCAAGGTGGGAAAATGAACACCGGCACCTCCAGGCTGACATCCTACAAGTTTAGTAACCTCCACGAAAGAAGGCCATCTCTTTCCAAACAGATCCGGCAAAAGTTCCAGGGCTGCGAGTCTGGGCTGTTCCTACAGCTCTTATGTGGTTTGCTTCTCCTCATTCAGGTCTTGGCTTAAACGTCAATTTCTAGAGAAAACCTTCCCGTCCACACTTTCTAAGATAGCTCCCTACCTCAATCACTCATTTCATCTTTATTCTAGCTTATTTTAAAGCACTTATCATTATCTGATATTATCTTGTTACTTAATTTATGCATTTAATTATTTGTTTATTATCTATCTTCACAACTAGAAGATAAACTCCATGAGCACTGAGACTATTTTGGTTCCATTCACCTTGTGGATCCCCAGTCTCAAAAACAGTACCTCCTGGCACATACTAGGTGCTTAATAAATATGTGTTGAATTAATAGGTTCTGACCATGGTGGGAGTATTTACACCAATGAAATGCTACCAACCATGGCTTTTTCCCCCTGAATGTTGATCGTTAAACATTTACCGGCACACCAGAATCACGTATACTGAGAGTGGCAGTGTTTTGTTGTTTCCAGCAAAATAAATCAATTTGATTTTACTAAAGGAAGAGTGAGATGGACACTGGGAGGGCAAAACAGCAGATGGCCACTGTAATAAAGTTGACCAGGAGGAGTCCATAAACCAAGAATAGAGATATACGAAAGATAAAACCTTGTAAGACACCAACATTTAAAGTAAAAGTGGATGAAGAAGAACCCACAGAGCATATATTGAGAAGGAGCAACCGGAAATAACAAAATCAAGTCATTGTAGTGTCACTGAAGTCAAAGAAAAGCTGAATTCCCAGGAAGAAGAAATAGTCCATTCTGTCTTATGCTGCAGAGATCAAAGTAGCCTAAGATAGTAGTTAAAAGCTAGGGTCTTTATTTGATTGATGAGATGGAAATCCCCTTTTCTCTATTGGTTAGAATTAATGCATCAAAAGTCACTGAATACATGGCACCTATCTCTTTTTCTCAACTATTGAGGTTCTCTGTGCCTACAGTATAAGCAGGGACCTGTACTTTATGCGGTTCATTGGGGTACCATTAGCACAACAGACCCTACTCTCTCCTTGGGTGATATCACCTTCAAAGTCCCAACTTGGGAATGAAAGAGGGAGGTAACTGTTGATGCTATGGAAGGACTTCCATACTAAGTTTCCAAACTAAATTTCCAGCTTAGGCTGAAGACCACGGTTAATTTTGCCCTTTGGGTTATTTGGTTTCTGCAGAACTACTCAGTTGAGAAAGAAGAGGGTTACTTGACTCAGGGCTGAGTTTGCCAATTGCTTCCTGTTTGCATGCTCCATCTCCCCACCTAGATTCCAAGAGTCTGATCAAGAACCATAAATATCACTCACATAGGAGACAAGACCTAGGTCACAGGTTCCAAAACACAGACTTACCACTATGCTCTGTGATCCTACTTAAGCCACTGAACTGTTCTGAGCCTCTGTTTTCTCTTCTATAAGAATAAGAAGGATTGAATTACACCATTTTAAATGTATCTTCCAGCTCTAAACTTCTGTTTCTGTATTTTGAACAACTACTGTATCCTGAGTACCTACCAATATGTGAAGTGCTCCAGTAAATATCTGCTGAAGGATTGAAGCTTGAAGAAGCAATATATTACCTAGCCATCATATTAGTACCAGAAAGGAATGGGTGGGGGAAAACATAAGGTAAGCTACAACCAAGAAAATTAACATCAGACCATAGCTTTGTAATTCATGGATTCAGAATAAGAGCACTATGTCTTGGCCCCCATCTGTAAATGGTTTATTACTGTAAATTCTAGAAGGCCCTCATATATCAGTCTCATTTACATCACGACCCTACCCCATGCACAGTGTTGCAGCAAAGCAACAAAATGTTCCTTCCTTGCCTTCAGCATTTCACTGGCCACAATTCTCACTGAAATGGACTCCATCACTGGTATTTGGCTAAATTAAAGAGACGATTTATATTAATTAGGGCTCTTTGGTAGCAAGCAACAGAAACTGACTTACAGAGATAAAAAAGCAATTTTTGTAAGTCTACTGTGCAGTTTTCAGAATAAAAGGAAGAGCTTAACCAAGCACAAGGACAAGAACCAGGCAGCTCAGGGATATGAGTCACTCACGATATTTTCTCAAGCACATTGCTATCAGATGGCTCAGGTTCCTTCTGAATCTAAGAATCGCTGCTCAAAATTCAAATGCTGGGAGAAAAAGCTGATTGGCCTGTTCTGCATCCTATACTTAACCCTGGGATCAAAGACCAGTGATTCTTTTCAGAAGAATGATGTATATACCATGCATCCATATGCGTGTATATGCATGTATGTGGTATAAGTGTACATGAATATGTACGAGTGTGTGGCATGTGTGTATGTGCATATTGATGTGTGAATATGTATCTACATCTATACATGGTATGTGTGTATGAGTCTATATATGTGAGATTGTTTGTGAGTGTGTATGTGTATTGTATGTTTATACATACATGTGTCTGCACACATGTGCAGGGGAAGAACACGCTGGGAAGATAAAATCCATCATATCAGATATTTTTTGGTCAGGTCTCTAAGATGTTTTTGAATTCCAGTAACATTCTCAACCAGCTATGTAACCAGCTATATAACCTATTATCTCTAAGCTTTAGTTACTCCCCTCTATAAAATGGGAACATTAATACTTACCTTTCAGGGTTGCTCTAAGGATAAAAAAAGACAATGTATGTATGCAATAGCAGTAAGACTGACACAATAACCTCAATAAATAGGAGTTAATATTCTTACTATCTTATTATCTCTGAGATAGGCTATGATGTTCATAAATAGGTCAAAATCAAGTCAAAAAAAGTTCTATTCAATCTCATTCTTTCTGCCCCAAGAGTATCCACATCGGCAAAGTCACTCTTGTCCCCATCCCCAGGAGGCTACTCTCTCATTTCAACTCAGGGGCTTTGCTAATGTGCTTCTTTCCACCTAGAATATCCTCCTTTCCTGCAATCTCACTCCTAAATTCTCCTACTCCCTTAGAGCTGGGCTTCAACCCACTATCCCCATTAAGCCCTCGTGGACCACTCTAGACTGCCTCAATCTTCTGCTCCTCTGAGTGACAACAATCCTTGCAGGAGAGATGATGACTAGATCCAATGGTTGTGTCTACCTAGGATGTTGTGTTGCGAAGGATTCTGAGACTGAGACCACATCCAGAATCAGTAGGAAGCAGTGCCCTAAAGAATTAGTGTCTGACATGGGGTGCAGGAAGTAGGTGCTGTGAGCTACCCGGCACATGGCTGGGATGCCGGCCCTGTTAGTCTTTGATTGCACAATATGTTGTACTGTTCCCTAAATGTTTCCCGTGTATTCTTCCCTTGAAACCAGGGACCTCATCTCATACTTTTTATTTATGCCCCACTCTAACTAGCGTGGTGCTGAGCACAAGGCAGGAGATCAATCAAGGCCGGTGGGAGGATTAATTCATTCCTTGACTGGTAGCCAAAAAGCATGAGGTCATGTACTACAAACTCAGAGCATCTGGGGACAATGAGCAAATGCAATCTCACAACCTTCCCAGCAGGGAACTTGGGGACAGTGGCGAAATCATGGTTTTTTGAGTCAGACAAAACTGGGTTAGACTCCAGTCCACCTGTTAACTGGGTGGCCTAATGGCCGGGTCATGTAACCACACGAAATCTGTCCCTGTCCAAAAAGAACGGGGCTAATAACATCCACGTTGCAGGGTCATTGAGAGGATTAGAAAAGATCACATATAAAAAGCTTGGCTCAGTTCTGGGCAGAGAAGAAGCATTCAGCATATTTGAGTTTCATTTAAGATATGAATAATGAATTTGAAAAGAATTCAGAAAGCACTAATAACATCATCACTGTCGTTGTCATCATCGTATGGCAATCTGGTTTCCCAGGAAGATAGTCCACACCAACTCCTCCTTTGGTCACACCTTTGCGTGACATTTGTGAGGAAGCCCCTCTTCTCCTCCCACTTGGTCTCCTGCACGCCCCGCCAGGAAATGCTCTGTGCTCTCGCTGCACCCTTCCCAGGTAATTTGGAGCTCTTTCCACTAGCACAATAGGCTCTCTTCATGAAGGAGGAGTGGGGGCTGGAGAGTTCAAACATGCTTTCCGGTGAATCAAGCCTGTATTTCTCAGGTGGGAGCTAACCATACTAAGAAGTATGGAACATCAGCCAGGATCAACAGAGACGCTGGATTACACTTGCTTATGTAATTTTCTGGGGAAATCCAGGACATTAACATCACTAACCACCGGGCATCAGTTGAAATAGTGCCTCCTTTTAGAGCCAAAAGTCAAACTATGATAAACCATACATTCCAAACCACAGATGAAGCATTTATTTTAAAAAGATCTACCATTTATTGAGTGCTTACTATGTGCTAGGCACTATGCTAAGAACTTAATAGACACAGTCATATTCTAGCCCCCTAACAACCCCAAGAGGTAGTACAAACTATCACTTCTCCTCAAATCTATATAAAATGCAGTCATTATCTGAAACACTGTTTCAGTAGTAATTAAAATGCACAGGGACATTACTGCCCCCTGGGCTCTATCTCTGCCCTGCCAGACACTCAGCACAATCACCAGGAATCCAATGGGGAGAGATGCCCAGGGGCAAAACTCCCGTTCTTGTTCTAGATCCCCCAGAGAATTCCTCCCAGAACATCCATTAGCCCTGGCAGGCATCACTGGTGTAAATCACCACCCAGCACGCGGTGAGAATATAGTTATTATAACAATTGCCGCATTGCATGATGCTTCTGCCATTCGGAAATGTAGGTCTAATTAGCTCTAAGCTGTAGAAGATTTGAGTATGGTAGTTTCATTTTGCCTTAATGCTCGGTGCCTGGTGTAAAATCTGAATTTATTACTCTTTTTTTAATCATTTCTGCATGGCTCAACCAGTCATATCAAAACTACTGCATGTTATAGACTTTAAAAAGTGATTCCCTGTAGGCATTTTAAGGTATAGGATCTATTATGGGAAGATATATATTTGACAGCATTCTGTTTATTACTCAGTTCCGCTACATTGTTCATGAACCCAGTGAAAGATGTTCACAGTGGTAAGTAACACTATTCCAGGAAGAAAAAACGCAGGGCAACTTCTTTCAGTAAGTATTAGAAACAGTGCGTGGTGCAATTACAGGACTAATGGGCAAATGCTTCACATACTCCATCAAGACACTCAAAAACAAGTGACTACTTTAGTGCTACATATCCCCCTAGATTTTACCCAAAAATATTTTTCCATTAAAAGTAGTGTGTCTCAGCAGTGAATAATCTATGTCATATTTCTGACCATTTTAAAGAACTAAACTCAGGTAGCATCATCCCTCCTACCCCAGCCCCTGAGAACAGCTGTTTGGAGTTGAGGGGAAGGAAAGACATCCTTGTTATTCGTTCTCAGATTTATTTCTTTATTCTATTTGTGCCTGAACTAGTTCAGCTCTTTTTTCTAGCTATTGAAGGGAGCTGGCTCAAAGAAGTCCCATAGAAAGCCCTGTCTAGGTTAAATTGAACACTGGGAATGACCCCTGGCACTACTTGCTACCACTGCTCTGTACTTGCTTGCTTGGCCTCGGTCTCCCCAATTTCTCTCCTTATTTCTGCATTGCTCCCCAGCCCCCTAGGTTGTGGCTCTGGTCAGCCTCTCTGCTTGGCCCTCAGTCTGGCTTTAGCTCAGGTACTCACCTTAGAGGTGCTCTGTAGCCCTTGGGCTACTCTCAACCCAACCCCATGGAACCTGAGCCTAGGCCCAGTGCTCCCAGGACCCCACTATGTGGGCTTGGGTTTAGTCAATATTTTTGAGGAGAAGAGGTTTCGGGTAAAAAGGAAAGTGAACTGAGGCAGTGGGTCCCACTCAATTCCTGTGCATGTCTTTACCCAACCCCATATAAGGTCTTTGGTGTGGGGTCCTCTCTACTGCCCCTCATGAAACTCACTATGGTCTATGAAGCCCTATCCTTTGGAATGGCTGAGTAGGGAGTTGGGGCAAGTGTCATAGGGAAGCTGACCCAGAGCCCTCACCTCCCTGAGCTATCAAACCAACCAACCCAGGTACTACCTACCTCCAGAACTCTTCCTGTGTACAATAATTCTATTGTCCAAACCACTTTCTGCTGGATATTCTGTTACATGCAGACAAAGCATCCTGATTAAATCACTAGAAATGTTACAATCTTCCAATCTCAAAGTATACAAATAGGTAGAGAAGAAAGAACATGGACTTGACCCTCGGACCTAGATGCATATCTTGACTCCCTCAGTAGCTCAACTTCATTTATTGATTTATCTGTCTCTCTACTGGACTGTAGGCCTCTTGAGGGTAGGGGACATGTCTAATTATTCTTTGTTTGGAGAGAAAAGTGTACTAGAGTCTTTTACAAACTGAAACAACTTGATTGGAATCCAAGCTCTGGCACTAACTAGTTGTGTGACCTTGAGAAAGTGATTTAACTGCTCTAACTCAAAAAAAAGTAAGAAAAATAGTACCTAATACCTACTTTAAAGAATTGTTGTAAGACGAACTGAGATAATCCATGTAGTACTTAGCACAGTACCTGGCACAATGTAAAAATTTTTTTTAAGGCAGTTAATAGTATTAGTTTTGTATATATACCACCTACCTAGACTACATTTTGACATTTAATAAAAATGTTGTTGAATGAATGAGTGGCTGAATGAACGAATGAATTAGTGAATGAATGGATGAGAGAATAATAACTTTGCTTACGTTACTTTGAGTGTTTCAGGAGGCATAAATCTTGGAGGCTTGAGACACTAAAAATCAATTTGTGGTGTGATTTAATTTTTAAAATCATAGACTTTTCAGCTGCTTTGTATCAAATGTAATGGTTCCTTCTCCATTTTTAAGAACCTCTAGGAGAGATTTGCCCAAAGGCAATGTGTTGCCTTCTTAGGAAACATTCTCTTCTTGATCTTGTTCCCAAGGACACAGAGCAGAGATGCCTCCCACTCTCAAGACTGGTATCAGTTTTCTCAAGCTGAAAAGCCAGCTCTGACTTCTGGGGCTGGGTCTCAGCTGATCCTGCCTATGCCCTCTGCATTACTCCTCTCCATCTCCCGACCTTGGGAAGTTGTTTCAAGTGGTTGGTAGGTAGTGAGCAGGGACCACAGGGTGCCCTGAGTTCTCAGGGTCAAGAATAATGGGATAATAGAGAGGAATACCGCAGACCAAGAAGCAATGTCAGAGCCAGAATGGTATTCAGGCTTTCGACATCCAGGTACTAAGTAAATATTTTGGAACATCAACCACATGTGGAGCACATGTAGAGGATGCTGTGGAACACCACCCATACGCCTTCCTCAAGACTGATGCATTCATTCCCACAGTCCCTGAGAATATCCGCTACCAAAGACTTTAAGCTGAGTTCCTCTCTGAGAATTGCTCTCATCAGAAGAAAGCGGCCTTGCCCAAGATTTTGCTCCTTCACCAGCAGCAGCCCACATCCAGTAACTGCTAATTTCTGGGGTACAAAGATCTAGCCCCTTGGCCTCAATTCGGGGCAATCTAACGACTATCCCAGTCCTGAGGCTACAGACTTTGTTACAATTACCAGTCAATTCTACATTTACCTCCGCCCAATCCTCCTTCCTCACTCCTCACAGGTATTGCTCCTACAAACATGTCCCAGGACATCTCCTGCACAACAGTCCCAGAGTCTGTTTCCAGGAAATCTGGCCTAAGACAGAACCGTTTTAGGTGCCAGAGATACAGCAATGAATAAAACAGAATGCTCTAGGGGTGGGAGAGAGGGGGGTGAGAGAAACAGAAACAAATAAAAATATTTCAGGTAATGATAAAAACTGTGAAGACAAATGAAACAAAGCAAGAAGAATAGAAAATGAAGGGGGTGCTGTTTTCAACAGTCTCGTCAGGGTAGGCCTCCTTGATAAGGGGCATTTGAGCGGAGACCTGAATGAAGTGAGTGAGGTAATCAACATCTGAGAGAAGAATATTTCAGATGGACAGAAGAGCAAGTACAAAGACTCTGAGGAGGAGACTTAGTGTATTTGCAGAATAGTGGGAAGTCAGCGTGGCTGGACAGAGTAAGAAAGGGGGAGAATAAGTTATATGATATGTTTTTAAATGATTATTCTGGCTGCTATGTGAAAAACAGATTGGGGCAGGGAGCAAAAGCAGAAGCAGAAAGACCAGTTAGGAAGTTAATGCAATCATCAGATAAGAGATAACCAGACCCAGATAACCAAAGAATCTGAGCATCTTTTTATATGCAAATCTGTAAGTTATGCAAGAAAAGACACCTATGTACATATGCTCCCAATTACTTGAATGTCCAGGTCCCCCTTAAAAAGATTTCCACTTGTTCACCAACCCAGGAGCTCTCTGAACCTTGTCTTTATGAGTTTTTATGGAGGCTTTCTTACATAGGCATGATTGGTTAAATCATTCGCCATTGGTGATTGAATTCAATCTCCAGCCCCTCTCCCCTCTCTGAAAGTCAGGGGGTTAGGTCTGAAAGTTCCAACCTCTAATCGCATGGTTGGCTCCACTGGCAACCAGCTTCCACCCTTAGATGTATCCCAAAAGTGAGCTCATTAGCATAACAAAAGACACCTTTATTGTTCTCTTCACTTAGGAAATTCCAAGAGTTTTAGAAGTTCTGTGCCAGAAACAGGACAAAAACCAAATACAGTCATGCGTCACTTAACAATGGGGATACTTCTGAGAAAGGCAGCGTTAGGCGATTTCATCCTTGTGTGAACATCTTAGAGTGCACTTACACAAACCTACATGATATAGCCTACTACACACCTAGGCTATATGGTACTCATATGGGACCACCGTCACATATGCAGTCTGTCATTGACTGAAACGTCATTATGTGGTGTTTGACTGTATATATTTCTCATCATAAATCATAATGTCACACCCATCTACCCTCATTTCAGAAGACTGTCAGCTGAAGGGAACTGCTTTCTCCAGAACTGAGTTGTCCATCAAAGCAGGTATTTAACCAGAGACCCAAGGACATAATAGCTGCAAAGGTGGTATGAAGTAGTCAGATTCCAGATATATATTTAAGTAGTGCAAAAAAATTTGCTGATGGATTAAATATGGTTTTGAAAGGAAGGAAGGAATCAACAATGACTCTAAGATTTAGTCTGAGCAACTAAGATAAAAGATACTATGGGGAGCAATAGGTCTAAGGGATAAAACTAAATTGTTAAATTTTAAGCATACTAAATTTGAGTCACGTATTAGACACTTAAATAGAGCTTTGAATAGGTAGTTGGGGGTCTGGAGTTCAGAAGAAAGGCCCAAGCTAAAGATACGAATTTGGTCATCATCATCATACAGATGGTATTTAAAGCCATGAGACTGATGAGTTCACCAAGGGCGTGAGTGCAGACTGAGAAGTCAGGGTCCGAGAGCATTCTAGTATTTAGAAATCTAGATGATGAGAAGGAACTAGGTAAGGATATTGAGAAGGAACAACCACGAGATAGGAGGAAAACCAAGTGAGCACGGTGTCCTGGAAGCCAAGTGAAGAAAGTATATTAAGAAAAAGAGAGAGACCAACTGTAATAGATTGAGCAAGACGCAGCCTAAGAATTAACATCTGGACTTGGTAATATGGAACTGAGTAACCGGCAACTTTGATAAGAGTCATTTTTGTCAGTAGTGGGAATGAAAGCCTGCATGGAATAGTCCATGAGAGAATGGCAGGAGAGGAACTCCAGTCAAATGACAGGATTGCCTGGAATTTTGCGCTAAGACTCTGAAGTTAAGCCCAAATTCAAAGAGTGCTGTGCTCGATTAGTGATGTTGGCCATGAGTATAGGACAGGGAAATAGTGATATGTATGACACACAGTTACGATTCTGTTCCAGGATATCTAGAGGCTCATTTCATATTTTCCATACACCTTTTTATGCTATCATCCATTTAGGGTACTCACTAACAGTTAATTTAATATTGTTCCAATAAGCTCCTGGTTTTTTGATGTAGGGGCAGAAAACTTTTCCCTTCTTCCCTTCTAGGTCTTTTGGCTGGTCTAATAATTAAATTGATCTAAATAATTCAATTAAATAAATCTAAATAAATAGATTAAATTGATCAGATTAACAGAAGAAAAACAAATTTCTTACATACGGGAGTCCCAAAAACAGTCAGGCAATTGAGGCTTATATGCCATCCTGAGCTAAAGAGAAGGAGGTAGGAGTCTGGGGCTTCAAAGGGGAGGAAGACAAATCACAGGAAGATGAGCATAGCAGATGATTGGTAAACAAATGTTTGTCACGCCATGCAGATAAGTCTTTCTGATATAAAAAGTTACCTTTGGTATTAGCTCTCTTCCTGGTACAGCCCCTCTATCTAAATTCCTTCAGGCAGTTAAACGTTTGGTGAACAGCTTCCTGAGTCTGTTTGGTCTCCATCGTCTTCAGCTCGAAATAATCCACATGCCAAAGTGGCATATTTTGGGGTGGCGTATTCTGCTCCACTCATCAACATCCAGGTACTCTCGAATTCTATACCCTAGTTGAATAGTTTTAAACCAGTTTCCAGTGTACCATGTAAAACAATTTATAAGATACTGCAGTATCCTGAAAGAACTCTGAATGTCTTAAAAAGATACCACATCTCTCTGCATTACTAACTCACTAAGCAAAGGGGCTTAGAAAGGGTAGGAATTTCAACATTTGGCTATGCAATGCATACTTGCATTTCCTGTCTCCCTTTTCCCTGGGAGTCAGGACTAGATACTACAGATTTCTACATATGTATCTCTTTTAAGAGTTATTCTGGTATCATTGAAGGCCAGATGAGGCCACTTTATCAAATTGCCACAATGTACAGTAAGAGAAACTAGTAGGAACAGGAGGTGCACAGAAATATTAAAATTTAATTCAATGGCCAACCGATTCCCAATAAGACCACACATGCTTCAAGTTGTGTGTTTTATCCTAGTCTCCAAAAGCAGTTCTTTAGTACTCACTCTCCTGGGAAAATATTTCCTAGAAGAGTGCAAGCTATGGTTTTCAAAAGTCAATTTCCCTTTAAATTTGCATGTCTGCATTCTAACACACAACTTCTCAGAGTTGGAAAGTGTCTTAAGAGTTATCTTGTTCAAATATCTAGCCTCTGTGTGAATGAATCCTAGGAGCACTATCCCTGACAAATGGCCCTCGGATCTCTGGTTAAACACCTCCGGTGATGGACAACTCACTTCTTCCAGAGAAAGCAGTTCCCTCCAGCTGTCAGTCTTCTGAAATGAGAGTTGAAGGGAGACCTGGACATTTAAATAACTGGGGGAATATGCACATAGGTGGGTGTGTTTTCTTGCAACTTACAGGTTTGCATAACAAGATGCTCAGATTCTTGGGTATCTGGGGCTGATTTATTCCGATGCTTCTCTGACTTCTGAGGCTCCAAGACAGAGCAAACATTCTTCATTTGTCAACTAAATGCCCTCCAACTATGCTCAGACTTAAGAGGGTTCCCATTAAAGTAAACTCAGGGCTGTCTGATTTTTTAATCTCTTTTGTTCCTGAGCTAGCAGAGAGGCATGTGGTTGGGAGGGTGGAGGGACAACTGGAATAACGACCTCCTAGTTCTCTAATTACGGCACCAATAACCCCCTTTATATTCTGGTGTTTTGTAGCATGTTTATGATTTTGTCTTATTTCATCTTAAAGGCTGAACAAAAGCTGACTCCAATTGCTACAAACTCACAAGGCCCCAGCCACAGGCCTCAAGCAAGGAAACAAATAGAATGCATGGGAACCCAGTTTCTCAGAATAAATATGACAGTGGTGTAGAGTCCATATTTCTCAGGAAAAGGGGGATATTTCAAAAGTATCCAGGGTGCCCTGTCAAATCAGGATCGTCCAGGACCCAGGCAATTGTCATTTTTCATCCTTAGTGGAATGTCATACGGATTCTGTCCTTCATTTATGCCTAAAGATGGAGTGCCAATTGTTTAAGCCTGGCGTTTTTAATTAATTAGGTCTCTGCCACCAAAGCTTTAAGCGAAGTCATTTAATTTAGACTTTGCTTAGTGGGCTATAGAAAATCAGTATTTATTACTATTTTTTGTTTTTATTTTCCATATGACTCAGCCAGTCAAGGAGAATAGAGGTTTGAAATTTTACAAACTTATTCCCCATAAATAACAGAAAGCATTAGATTTATTGTCAGGAGTGAGCAATTTTGTAACTCAGGCCTAGGTATGTCCAGAGCAGGCAAAGAAAGAGCAAGAAAGTAAAACACAAATTTTGGCTTTTTCAACCTGCAGAGAGATGGGGTAAAGAATGTGTTTTAGTTCATCTATGGATTCTAAATGCTTATTTATAGACTCAATATCAAAATGACATTCTCTTTCATTCTGGAAAAAAAAAAAGTTTGGTAAGGAGTGATATATTTTTAAGGCCAGCAAGGAAATCTGGTTATATCCATCATTACCCTTAGTTAATGACTTACTTGTAAGTTAGCAGCTGCTGTGGCCAAGGAAAGGTACCTGGTTTCTAACAGCAGTACCTCATTGCTAGTTAGTGTGAGAGAATGAGAGGAATCATGGCCTGCCTCAGGGCCATGTGGGTGAGTGGACCCAGCTTGAAAAGAATGTGCTTTTCTTCAGTTACCCAGAATGACTGCATGTCTCTCCTCGGAAGAACCCTAAAAAAAGAGGAGTGGAGTACCGGGTTACCCTAAAACTGGACAGAGCCAATGTGAAAGAAGGGTTATAAGGAAAGCATTTCCAGGGCTCACATTTCCTTGGAAAAGAATATAAAATATAATTTTGATGGCAAAACACCAATTCATTCATTGCTAACCTAACCATTGAGCAAAAAGAAAATCTTGTGCCAGTATGATTGAGGCATTCTCTTCCTGCTGTCAAGCCACATGGAAAGCCAGATGTGGGGATCAGAAGGGGCTTGGGGCTGGCCCTGCAGCTTAGCGGTTAAGTGCTCGCACTCCGATGCTGGCGGCCCGGGTTCGGATCCCGGGTGCGCACTGACTCACCACTTCTCCAGCTGTGCTGAGGCCACGTCCCACATACAGCAACTAGAAGGATGTGCAAATATGACATACAACTATCTACTGGGGCTTTGGGGGGAAAATAAATAAATAAATAAAATTATTAAAAAGGCGGGGGGGGCTTGGAGCTCATGGAATCAGAAGAGAAAAGACTGGATAAATGGGATCTTTAATAGCACCTATCTGACAGTGACGAAGATCTTGTCAATTGGACCATAAATTTTCAAACCCCTTCAGCTAGATAGAACTCCTTACATTCATCGCCACACTAGCCCTAACCTGCCACTGGAATCAAAAATAAAGAGATGCAAAACTAAAATCAAGATTCTCCCACTAGTCTTTAAGTAGTACATGGAGAGTTTGGCTGCTTCCTTTCTGGAAGGCAGAGCCTGATTTGAGGCAGGGAGATAGCCAAATTCACAAGCATAAGCACTGATCCATGTATTCAGAACATTAAAGACACCAGAGATATAGGTTAAAAATGCAATCCAGCAACCCACCAATTTATGCTCAAGTCCTTGAATTTTTGATGATATTTTTAAAAACTAATTGGTTCCCTTCAGAGGATGATCAGAAACAATTCATTATCCTTATAGTAAATAAAGAAAAAGAATCAAGCATCTCCTACATGAACCATACCACTGGGTAATCAAAGAGTAGATGAGGGGAAGCATCTGTTTATAAGTTTTCTAGCTAATAAATGAAAGGGAAATAATAGAATTATATATCACCATTTAGCAATTCCCAGTGAACTAATGGATCCAAGCATTGAGCATTGGCTGATGTTAACATCAAAAAAAAAAAGAGCAAAAATCAGACATCATGTGCCTCCAGGTGAAAGAACTCAATACCACCTAGCAAATGGATTAAACTTGAATCTAATTGGGTCTCTGAATACAGCTCCCAACTTGCAGAAAATACAGAGGACAGAGGAACATATAGAACTGTACAATGAGTGTGCACTCAGCAACATCCATATTGTAGGAAAACTCTACAGGTCAAAACAGAGTATGAGGAAAGGAATGTATGAGGAACTCGTAGATTAAAGGAGACTTGAAAGGCATGTCAATTATTTTAATGGGCAAGACTAAACTGGAGTGTCTAGGAATGCTCACTTGAATAACAAAACTATAAAAGACGCAAGGAAGTGATTGCTATACAAGTTAGGATGGTGGTTACTTTGCGAGAAGGGGAGGGGTGAGACTGGATGGGGCACATAGCCTTCTGGGGTGACTGGCTAAGTTTTATCTCTTGACCTCAATGGTGGTTAGAAGGGTGTTGCCTTATAACTCATTAAACTCTACAGGAAACAGGAGACCTGGAGCCTTGAAAGGAGAAGTGAAGACCTCAGCTTCTATCCCATGAGGTCTACCCATTCGGCTTTGTAGCTCCCCACTCCAAAATTATTTCTATTATTTTTAATAATGATGATGATAAATTATTTCTGAAGTTCATGGCTCAAGAGCACTTGGGACTGGCTTATATTAAATTGGCCAATAAAGCTCCTTGAGTCAAGGCAAATTGTGAGGGGATGCAGAGATTTGGGAGAACGCAGCATAGGAGAAAAGGGAGCTATTGGAAAAAAATCTCCAAGCACAAAGCACTTTATAAGTCTTCAAAGCACTTTTAAAGTCAAGCTGATATGTAACTAAAAGCTAACGAAACTGCACATACATATCCCTCACTTAGACTGCATTCACACTGGGCATGTAAAATCCAAGATGCAAGGTTTTACGGGAGCTGGAACCCATAATAGGTCTGCCTGTCAAGAAGCTGATGAGACAAGACTTTTGATGACCTAAGCTAGTGGCACCCTGGGGCACAGATAATAGCTCTGCTCCACCCAAGGCCCTGTAAGAAAATCTGAATTTCATTCCTTCGAGGACAAGGTCCGTGGACTCTTTGATAATAATCCCTGCATTAGAAGCCAGTTTGTCCAATATCCTCAGTTTATCAATGGAGGAACTAGGGTCCAATGAGGGACGTACTTGCTTAAGGTCACTGAAGCAGACATTAATTCCATCTTCCCCTTCTTAGATGACAAAGCCCCAACTTTGCTGGGGTAATCACTTGCCACACAGCCATGTGCTCAGAAAAGGAGTCCACTGCCACCCTCTGAGGTAATGAACTACGGCTGTTCAAAACCAATCGTAGCCATCTCATCACTCATAGCAGTGATTGGTTTAGACACAGACATGTGACCAATCCTGGCCAATGGGATCTGAGGGTAGTCTGCTGGAGAATTTCAGGAAATATCTTCTCCTTTATGTATGTAAACACCACATTTAGTCTGTATTTAAGGTTTCTAAGAAATAGCTAAGCACTCTGGAGATAACTAAAATGGCTACTGTATTGTTTTGGAAACATCTCTAAACTTTAGGATATTTTATGAAACACAACTGCCATGCCCTTTTTATAATAAACCCTTCTTTAAAATATCTTTTCATCTTAGAATGATTGCATGCCCATTAAAAATTTTTCCATACTGTATTATATACTTGAATGTTGCTGAGAGTAGACATTAAATGTTCTCACTACAAAAAAGTGGTGATTACATGACAGGATGGAGGTGTCAGCTAATGTTGTGGTGGTAATCATTTAGCAATATATAAATGTATCAAATCAACACATTGTATGCCTTAAACTTTCACAATGTTATACGTCAATTATATCTCAGTAAAGCTGGAGTAAAAAAAAGAGAATGCAAGAAATATTTTCAAATCAGTAAAAGGTTAAAAAAAAAAATACCTAGCTTTCTCAACCCTATTTACTATTGATAAATCACTAATAATTTGGTGTATTATCTCTGGTCATTTTCTATGTATATTCACATGTCTGTATGTGGGTGTGCATTTATACCTATATTTGTGACACTGCAAAAAAATACCATTTTACACAATTATACCTAATATTGTGGACATTTTTGCTTGTCAATATATAGTGAATTACTTTTCTTTTGAATGATTATATAGTATTCCACTGTGTGTATGTACCATAATTTATATTACAATTTCCTCAGGATGGACATTTAGGTCATTCTCATCTTTACCATCAAATAATTCTATACTGATCTTCCTTTTACATATAGATATAGATCTTTGCATATTCCTGTGGACAGTTCTGTAGGATAAAGTCCAAGAAGCAGAATCACCAGAGGGAAAGGTATGCACATTCAAAATTTTGATAGATATTGCAAAATAGTCCTCCAAAAAAAGTTATACAATCGTGGTGTACCCATTGAATCCAGCCAACAGTATATTAGACAGTGATCCTTTTAGACAAAAATACGTGCCGAGATCCTTATGTGTAGTCAGTAAAAAAGACTCTGGACATATTTATAATGATCCATCTCCTTAATGAGCTTAAATCTAGTGAGAGTGAGTAAAAAGACATATGAAAAATACTAAAAATACATAAATACTTAGTGTAAGAAACTGGATTAGGCACATGCTGAGGCAGCTGCCAGGAAGCAGATATGCTAAGGGAAGGTTAGGTGAAGTGAAAGGTGTCAGTCTAGGGACAGGAGAGCCTTCCTGAAAAGAAGCAATGTCATAAATGACAATTGGTAGAAGAGGGAGCTGAACCTTGGAAGGGTGGTTGTTGCACGTCAGGTTGATGGCAGCCCGGGGAGAGGAAGGGATGGCTTTTATGGGAAAGTGAGCTCACAGGGTTGGTGCACTGAGTTAGTCACATTAGGGTCAGAGTCTCTTCTTCAGGCCAAGATTTTACATAATCGGCTGTCGTGGGTCATTTTCCTGCAGACTATCTTAGCAATAGGGGATTGGCCTGAATGGCCAGTCTAAAGAAGTCAGACTGGAAGAGATCTGCCCTCTTTATTAGAGTCCCTAAGCTATAAACCACCAATATAGCTCAGCCATTTCATCCCCTGGAAGAAAAAAATAAATCAATCAACTCATAAGATATATCCAAATCCCTAAAGGGTCTGGCTTCTTAGGCCCCTTCTCAATATCTTAACCTTTAGCTTTCATTGGAATCTTAAAACAAATAGACTAATGGGGATATCATTAGTTCCTCTGTAAGTCTAGATTTCCACAGAAAAGACCACAACCAACTCCAAGTTTAGGGGTCAGGATACAAATGCCGCCATATCCCCCTTCTAAGCCCAAGACATCTCTGATCACAACACTTTTTTCCATTTGACCTAGAAACAGCCCCAGAATCCTTCTCAACACAGCCTTCCAAGCAACCACTACCAATCATATGTAATTGGCACTGGCATTGAAGTCTATTCGTCATTCCTGATTTATAGCAACAGATTAGTCATTTCCTCACCAAGCAATCTCTCTTACCCATTACTTTACCAACCATAAGCCTTTCTCAGAAGAAGCCATAGGCATTGGGACCTCATAAAGACCTGAATGGCCCACAGTGGGAAGTGGGAGAAGGCTAATCCAGTTCTTTCAGTGCTCCCCACCATCCCTACACCTCCCACCATAACGTCTACTCTTCCAAGCCCCCACATTCTTATAAAAGGGTTTCCCACAGAGATATTAGCTCTTCATCCATTTTCCTCCCACCTAGTGGTGGTTAATTCCATTCATTCTTTCAACAAATATTTACTGACTGCCTACTATGTGCCAGGTCATGTTCTACAGACTGAGGATACAGCAGTGAGCGACAAGACAAAACCTCTGCCCTCTTGGCGTTTGTGTTTAAAGGGAAAGACACAGACAAGAAGCAAGGAAAACAAGTAAGTGCATGGTGGGTTAACTACTACTAAATGCCAAGGAGACCCAAAAAGTACAGGAAAGAGGAATAGAGAGTATTGGCAGGCAGGGAGTGGATAGAAATTTTTAAAAGGGAAGACTACTTGGGAGATGAAATTTGAGTGGTCTTGAAGAAGGTGAAGAAGCATGTCATGCAGATATGTGAGGAAGGGCCTTCCAGAGATGCCCTCAGGCAGGAGCAGGTCAGGAAGAGTGAAGAGGTTGATCCAAGTGTACAAACTGGGGAATATAGGAGGGGAGGGTAGAGAATGATGGAAGGGGGTAGATGTGGGGGTGGGATGAGGGTTACAGATCATAGAGAGTCTCATAGTGGGGGTCAAAAGAAGGATTGATGACATAGATGGTCTCTGCCTTCACCAAGGTTCTATTTACCATGGAAGACAAATAGTAAGTACATTATTACATGTAATTTACTCTAAGCGTAATGAATGTGGCACATTCATAAAGGGGAGGTACAGGGTGCCATGGGAGATATAATAGGACAACTTGATGGCATCTGGTGATCATGGAAGGCTTCCTGAGAGAGGGGACATCTAAGCTGAGCCCTGAAGGATAAGGAGAAGTTTGCCCAGCAAAGAAGGGCAAAAGAATGTGCCAAGCAGAGGGAACAGCATGTGTTCAAGGAGGCTGGAGGGGCTGAGAGAAGAGCTATGTCCTGGTAGCACAGAGATCAAGGGGCAGAGGGGTAAGATATTAGCCTGGAGAAGCCAAAAAGAATCAGAACCCTCAAGGCCTTGAAATGCTTATTGAGGATCTTTGATTTCATCCTAAGCAGAAGACGATTTTGAAAGGTTTTAAGCATAAAAGTGATCACTCTTACCCTTTTTTTGTAAAACCATCTCTCTGATTACCATGTCACCATCCATACTAACTTCTTAGATCCTTGAAATGACACAATAAAGTAAAAACAAATTTTTAACTTGGCCTTGCTTCTATTTTAATTAGCCATTTTAAAAACCCACTTTTCATTTCTGAACTCCTTTCCTGGTCAGTGGAGATGCTGTTCCCATATTCATTCTTGCGAAACAAAACCTTGCCCCCTCCTCACCTGTCCTGGGCTAGGTAAGTCCCCAGAGATGTTTCCTGAAGCAAGGCAGGACATGTATGTATGAGAGTACTTCTCTGAGAGTGCAGGAAAGAAAAATGAAGTTTCCTCTATTTGCTTTAAGCTTTTTCCATACAGAAACTCAACAGATCAAAACCATTTCAAACTGGAATAAAACTATATGGTTTCCAGAATCACACATTGTTTTACAAGGTTCAATGGCTCAGACCGCTTTTTTCTCTTGGTGGAAATGAAGCAGACTTTTCCCATTTGCTATTAGGGGTCATTACATAGAGGTTAATTAATTCATTTGTTAGCTGTGTAGACAACATATAGGGTGTCACAGGTGATCTGGAAGTTACATAGCATCAAAGACGACATTATTTCCTTGTGCCTGAAATCATCTTGAGTCCTGTTTTTCTCAAGAAACAGTGTTCAGAAATCTCCAGGCAGCAGGAATGTGTTGTTGTTTCGTTGTGTTCTTTCTATTCTAAAGTTCTTGGTATATTCCATACTCTAAATTAGGCCTCAAAACTATTTCTGATTAAAAATTTATACAGCTCATGACAGCCTCTTTCTAGAACATAACCCCTAACTAATTCATGTTCACTTACCCTGCAGTTTTCTATTTATAATATTTTACAATTTCTGTGTATTTGTAGTATAAATTATTAAATGACATCAAGGTTTTTATTTTGATGAGAGAATTTTTGATGAATTTGACAGTGTAATTACTTCAGATCCTGCTTTGGATTGCTGGGAAAATATTTAATTTTATTTACCTCAATAAATAATTAAAGCGTGCAAGTGGTAGGCTCTCTTGCTGTGCCTTCTAGCTTCATACTTCTGTTTGCTTCCCGCTAATTAAAATAGTGATGCTTATATGTGTAGTGACTTAAAAGAAATAAATTACCAATTTGGGGAGGGGAGGAGAGGGCGGGCATGGAATAAGACTTTAGAAACCTAAATTGAAGAAGAGAGGAAGGAGGGAGTGATGAAAACTTGACAGTGTTTTATTTCATGTTTTTCTTGCAAAAGCTCAGACACCCTTACGGAGAGGGAGGAGCAATCTCCTTGTTTATTTAGTGAACTACCCTTCTCATTCTAGGAACTTCTTATTTGCAATCCTCGTCAACTGAAATAGCAGAAATGGTAATGGCAACAGAAGCTGGCTAAAACAGCACAACTCCAGAAGATAATTGATTATCATACATGCTATCATATTGGGTTCATGGATTACATCTTTATATGATTTCCATTTGTTTATCATAAAACCCCTGTAAAGTAGGCACAAAGCCACCCTTAATATCCTACTTGAGGATGAGAAAGTTGAGGCTCAGTTTGATGAATAGCTTAGTCCCACATCACACACAAGTATGAGGTCCCAGGTTTACTGACTCTTAATCCATTGGGATTAGGGAATCAAGGAATAAATTTTTTCCCACCACCTGATTTTAAGGAATCCAAATAATTGTTAACAAGACAACAGGCCAAAATAGTGTTGCTTATGCTAAGCCTCATGTCACTAAACTGAGACTTAATGTAATTACCATTTTGGCTCTCCCAGAAATGGAATCTTAAACCAGTCAACCAGGAATTGCCTGATCAGCATTAGTTACGTAATCTGCCTGATAGACCCTTGCCATTCCCCAAAAGGAAAGTTACTTTGCAATAGCCAATCCGACTTTTTGCCTACTATGACTTCCTCATTCCTACTCCCTTCTATCTATACAAGTCTTTCATTTTGTACAGCTCTTCAGAACTCCTTTCTATCTGCTAGATTGGATGCTGCCTGATTCATGAATTGCTGAATAAAGCAATAAGATCTTTAAAATTTACTCAGTTGAATTCTGTTTTATAACATAATAAACATGTTATTAGACATTCAGTATATCTTACCAAAAGAGAATTTACATATGTATATATGTGTGTGAGAATTTCAAATGCTATACTTGAGACATCAGTGGAAATAGTACTGAACTGTAGATCAGTACAAATCACTGCTCTGCTCTACTCTAGACCTTAGTTTCTTCATCCAAAAATGGAGACAGTATTGGCATTCATCTCTTAAAGTTATAAACGTTTAATGAGATAATGCAGAAAAAGAAGTCAGTAAGTCCTAGCTATTCCTACTGTTCAAAAGCATATAGACTTAAATATGGTACCAAAGAGCACCAACCACATCTTAGCCATCTTTGTTTTCACAACCCCTAACACAATGTAGGATATTCAATAAAGTTGTTGGATGGATGACTGAGTGGCTTTGGCTATTCCATGACCAGAGTGAAAGCCCCTAATTACATCATAAGGTCCTTGAGGGCAGGACATTACCTTGTTCTTTTCCTCCACTCAGTATATTGCTTGAACACAGATGATGCTAAAAAATGCCTGCTGAGTTTTACTGGAATAGAACACTCAGTATGATCTACATAGAGCCAAGAAGGGTTTGGCAGCAGCTTTTCCCAGGATTGTCACCTGAGGCAGGGGCTGTAAATCTTGGGAGTGCTGAGGCCACCTTAGTAAAGAACAGGGCATTGTTTGGGGCCAGAACTCCTAGCGAGTGAGGTCGTTTCCAATCAAAGGCCCAGTCACTGCTGTGTGTTCCACAAGCCCCTGGAGCCCAGCTCGCATTGTGTGGCAGGGCCACTGAGGGCAGGGGACGCCCGCCTCCCAGACTGCATCGATTAGCTGCTCCATCTGCCACTCTGCAAACAAGGAGCGCGGTCTCCCATTGGATGAAAATGTCACCCATGGTAACAGATCCTCACAGCTGGCGTCTGACCACAGGACCCTCAGGGAGGGAATAATCAGATCCTGAAAAGCAGTCAGCCCACACCAGGCTAAATGCAAAATGAAAAATAAATAAATGTCTATTTTAATCTCCTCCCTCCCTTCTCAACCCTGAGCCCCAGACATTATTCGTAAGTTGCACTGTCACAGGAGGGGACTGGTGGCCCCTAAGGCAGGTTGCTTGAGGGTCCTAAGTATCGTCTGTGAGACCTGTAACTCAGACACCCTGGCTGGTTCTGGAGCTATAAAGAGTGCACTGAAACCCTGCTCCAGCCGCTCCAGATTTCGATTCTTTCCCTGGAGATCTCTCTCTCTCTCCCTCTCCCTATGCCTATCCCTCTCTGTCTCTTCCCCCTCCTCCCTTCTCCCCTCCTTCTCTCTTTCTCTCTCTACCCACCCAAACCTCCCCTCTCTGCCCTCCCTCCTTCCCATCCCCCTCTCCTCACAATTTTGTTCTCTGCACAGGAAACTCTTCCTCATCCTCCTTCCTGCATCACTCCTACTCCTCTTTCAGGCCTCAGCTCAAACATCTTTTCCTCTGGGGATTCTGACCCGAACACTCCCCCAAACTATGTAGGGTGGCCCTGATTCTATGCCCCTCGCACTCTGTGCTTCCTCTCTCACACTTGCCTGTCCCTCCTACCAGGCTGAAAGCACCAGGAAAGCTGGAACCTTGTTTGTCAAGCTGATGCTTACATTCCCAGCATCTCCCACAGTGCTTGGTACACAGCAGATGCTTAATAACTATTTATCACATGACTAAACAAACATTGCCAGGTGCACAGCAATTCTTATAGGGCTTCTGGATATTATCAGACTCTGAAGATGTCCATGCCGTGAGATTTTTGTCAGTTTCCAATTAGTGACCTAGCCTAAGTCAAAAATAAAGGAATTTGTCAGAAGGGCGCTGGAGTAGCTCACAAAGCTAAAGGAACTATTAACATTTTGGACTAGAGCATTCTTTATTTGTCGGGAGGAGGGGGGAGCAGCTGTCCTGTGCATTGTGGGATTGTAGCAGCATCCCTGGCTTCAACCCACTGGATGCCAGTAGCACTCTCCGCCCTCAGTTGTGACAACCAGAAATGTCTCATAAGGTGGAGATTCTAGAATAACAGGAAAAGGGTTCAACTGCTACCAGCCAAAAATAACGACAGAAGTCCACTACATCTTTCCAGTTAGACCAGTGGTTCTCTGGGAGTGATTCTGCCTGACCCTACTCAGGAACATTTACAATGTCTGGAGACATTTCTGGTTGTCACAACTGGGGGCAGGCGGTACAGAGAACAGTCCCTCACAGCAAAGAATGCTCTAGTCCAAAACGTCAATAGTGCTGCAATTGATAAACCCTGATCTGCATGGATAAGGTAAACTTCAAGTTGCAACTAGACATTTTAACTTTTCATTTTAAAGCCTGAACTATACATCTTAACCTTGGATTCCAAAGACTCATTGGGCCCCTTGCCTTTTCAAAGCCAGTAGACACTCCTTCGTTCTGTGGAGAGTTCCCTGCATGAACACAGCAGGCTGCCAAGAGACCCAGTGAGGCATCTCTGATAGACAGCATGGTGTGGTGTGGTTAAGAGTATTATTATCTATATTTGCTGGTTTCAAACCCCAAGTCTGACATGTTCTAGTCCTGTCCTTGGACCAAGTTACTTAATATTCTGAATCTCAGTTTCCTCATCTATAATATGGGAATAATAATATACCTACAAGTGATAACCCAACAAAAGCACATGACGCATTACTTAGCACAGAGGGAATATTAGCTATTATTTTATTTATGTCACAATAAGCAATCGAGAGGTTGTGACAGAGTTTTCACTGATTCATAATTATTTTCCTTTTTTGACAAATGCACTGGCTATTATTATTTGAACTATGATTAATCCATAGCTATATCAAATGCTTTTGTGTGGATGAGCATTGCCCCTGGGTGCAAAGCTGCAGAGGTACACGAGGGCAAGGCGTGTTCTGGCCAAGGTGAGACTCTTGGCACAGGAGCTTAAAGTACATGGATGTAGGGGAATGAGGGTCAGCGAGCTCAGCTATACGTTGAGGACAGATTACAAATCTGTTCTCAGCCGAGGAGTAGGAACTTGGTTCCTCAGGCATCATAGGCAAACAGGGACTTTAAGCAGGTGAGTGGCATATTAGGTGTGTTTTTTAGGAAGAATGCTAATGCAGCACATAGGAGGCTGCTCACTTCCTTCATTGTAAACCCAATTATGCTTTCCCAACCTTGGTTCTTCAAGTTCAAGTGGAACAGCTTTGGAATGATGGGGATGGGGAAACAGCCATCTCAATTAACACCCATAGTACTATAAATGAATGCCACCTTTCTGAAAGGCAGTTTGGCAATGTGCCTTAGGTGCCTTAAAATATGCATGCCCTTTTGCCCTGGAAATTCCACTTTTAGGAACCTAGCCAGAGGAAATCATGAAAAATGTGCACAAATATTTACCTACAAGAAAGCTTATTTTTGGCACTGTTTGTAGGAGTGAAAAGTGGAAAACCCTAAATGTTCAATAATAACTAACTGGTTAAGTAAATTAAGGTATGATGACTTACAATGCAGCCATTAAAGCCACATTATTGACATGTGAAAAAACAGGTTACAAAAGAGTGCATAGAGTGTGATGCTTTTTTAAAGTACACACACACACACACACACACACACACACACACACACACATATCTTTATATGTTATACATGCCCCTTTGTCCCAGCAAATTCTTTCTGGTAATTTACCCTAAGGAATTAATGAAGGCAATAATAGTGACATATGTAAAAGTGTGTGTTGGGGCCGGCCCAGTGGCATAGTGGTTAAGTGTGCCTGCTTGACTTCTGCGGCCCAGGGTTTGCAGGTTCGGATCCCGGGCGCGCACTGGATACACCGCTTGTCAAGCCATGCTGTGGCGGCGTCCCATATAAAATAGAGGAAGATGGGCACAGATGTTAGCCCAGGGCCAATCTTCCTCAGCAAAAAGAGGAAGATTGGCATTAGATGTTAGCTCAGGACTTAATCTTCCTCATGAAAAAAAAAAAAGTGTGTGTTTACACATATAAACTTATACATATGCACACAAAATAGTCTAGAAGGGCATATACCAAGGTATTAGTAGTGCTTGCTATGGGCAAAGAGGTTATGGGAGATTATTTTTTCTGCTTCTTTTTTCTTTTCCAAATTTTCAGATCTTTCTCTCATTATTATATTTATAATGAGAAACTTTTTACATTTAAAAATAATAGTAAAGGTAAATAAATTACATCCCCAATAATTATGCCCAGCAGAATTTTGCAGAATTTCTGATCATAACACAACTTTTGAATCATTAGAGGGAGATGGGCTAAGCTACACTTTGAAAATTGTTGCTGATTCTCCTTAGATTTCAGTATCATGTAAATTTGGTGTCTACTGCACTTAGTATATACTGAGCTGCCAATATCTGTTCAGCTACATCCTAAGTCATACGGGGCTACAATGAAAATGTAACCTATATGATTCCTTTCCTCAAACTATTCATAGTCGATCCAGGATAAATGATATACGTGAAAGAGAAACCAGGACTAATTCAAGGCCACTCATGGTATAAAGTGCTAAATCATAAGGAAGAGCTGCTGAGTCGTATAGAGGTTCATAGAAGGAGAAGACAATTATGTTTCAGAGGGGTCAGGAAAATCTTCATGCACAAAAAAGATGGGATGGTAACAAAAGAAGAGCAGAGACATAAAAGGTGTAAAGACAGGAATGATGGGGTGAGTTTTAGAGATAGTAAGAGCAGCCCGGCTTAAGCACCGAGTTCCTACTGAGGGCTGAAGATGGTGAGGACAATTTAGGGAGGAGCCTACAGTGCTGGGGTCAAGAAATTGGATAATAATGTCTGTGTATTATAAGTTCTGGGTCTAAACACAACAAAGAGATGAGTGATTTTAAAATATCAAATGTGAAACTGGTGCAGCCACTATGGAAAACAGTATGGAGAGTCCTCAAAAAATCAAGGATAGTACTACCATATGATCCAGCTATTCCACTGTTGGGTATTTATCCAAAGAACTTGAAAACACCAATTTGTAAAGGTACATGCACCCCTGTGTTCATTGCAGCGTTATTAACAATAGCCAAGACTTGGAAGCAACCTAAGTGCCCATCAAGGGATGAATGGATAAAGAAGATGTGCTATATATACACAATGGAATACTACTCAGCCATAAGAAACGATGAAATCCAGCCATTTGTGACAACATGGAGGGACGTTGAGGGTATAATGCAAAGTGAAATAAGTCAGAGGGAGAAGGTCAAATACCGTATGATTTCCTTCATTAAGTAGTAGATAATAACAACAATAAACAAACACATAGAGACAGAGATTGGATTGGTGGTTACCAGAGGGGAAGGGGGGAGGGAGGAGGGTGAAAGGGACAATTCGGTCCATGTGTGTGGTGATGGGTTGTAATTAGTATTTTGGTGGTGAACATGATGTAATCTATGCAGAAATAGAAGTATAATGATGTACACCTGAAATTTTTACAATGTTATAAACCAATGTTACTGCAATAAACAAAAAAACAAACAAACATAATAAAATAAAATAAAATATCAAATGTGAAAAAGACGTTAACGCAAGCATTAATCATTCAGAAACCACCTAAAAGCAGCAAGTAACACAAGAAGGAGGGACATAATAACCTCTTTTAAACAAAACCCACTCTAAAAATATGTTTTTGGAAAAGGGGTATTGGTGGTCCTTTCAGCAAGCAGCAGGCTTTGTGAATCCCAAGGAAGTGGTAGGAGAGGAATGGACTTGAGGAAAGGAAAGTTCATGCTGACAAACGGTGGTCAAGGAATTTGGATAAAACCCTAAGTAGAGAAAATTTGTTTCAGTCCCCCAAGTGGAAGTTTTATAATGAGTGAAATTCATTATCTTAAACTTTTGGCAATGATGTGTAATTGTTAACCTCTGCTGCTTTAGTTCAAGGCTCCCTTCAGTAAAATATATTGTTTGCCATCAAAGCTGATGTGGATTAGGAGCTGAGCATGTGCCCTCCCTTTTAGGTTATATTAATATACCAAAATCGATAACATGCCATAGCTTTCAGAACTAGTAATAAAATACCCTAAAATATTCCCAGAATATGTCTATAAATTATTTGTTCAATGTACTTATGTTAAAAAGGTTGTCAGTTACAATGCTCTGGAAGACTCTAAAATTACAAGCCATCGTATTTGTATTTGATAAAGCTCTTGCTGTTTTGGGTTAGAGGGGGTTATGCTGTGGGGAAAAAAAATCATTATTTTCCCTACTAAATAAATTACTTGCCTATATTTCATGTATCACTCAGGCCAGCCAGTATTGAAGGTTTAAATAATAAATAACAAATAGCTCCATTCATTTATTAATAATGATACATCACTTGTGCGTGTATGTGTGTGTGTGTGTGTGTGTGTGTGCATGCGCATGTGTGCCTTAAGTATATGAGTTCTCTTTTAGACTCTTGGGGTGACAGATTGAACAGTAGTCATCTGAAAGGACAAAGTCATGCCTCTGGGATCATTAACATTTTTCCAAGTTAAGGAAATCATTTAGTGCTGACAGACCTTTTCACTTGGCCAGTGCTTGATGCAAGGGGCTGTGCTGAAATAAAGTTCTTGAAAGGCACAGAACCACCTGCCTTTAACTTCAAATTTGCTACAGGGCTCCCTTATTATTAACTCTTCTCATGGAGCACCAGGATAGATAGAGGGAAAAATAAAAGGAAGAGAAGACAATCAGGCTCTCTCCAAAATTCTCTCCTTTTATTTAGCAGAAAGAGAAAGGAGGTTAGCCATGTCTGCTTCAGGCTTTATATCACCATTAGCCTGGTTAATTAACTGACTCCACAGATGTAAGTATCAATCTCCACCATATTGTCCCAAAGTGACCCTAACTGTTAGCTACAGTGCTTCTCCTTCTATTTGAAGCAGACAAGAGGTAGGTCGACCTAGGGTACTGATTCCCACAAAAAGCCAGCTAAGAAATATATTGCACTACATTCCATCCCCCAAGGAATACCTGGACCAAGGAAACAGCTAGAAACAGCTGGACCTTGCAATGAGTTACTGTTGGCACCAGGCCAGAGCAAAAGCAATCAGCCTTGCAGTGAATCCTAAAACAGATAGATCCCCTCTGTTTGTCCTTCCCTTCTCCACACACCTAGGGCAAGCACAGGGCTTGGCAGGAGCTCTGGGGACATGAACATATATTTAAAAGGACATAAGTCTCAGAACTACTCTTTCATAATAAATTGCATACTTTTTTCCTACATTATTTATCTCTAGGGCAAAAGATCTTTCACCTCTGAAAATACATATGAAAAATCTGACCTGCTCCAGTGACCTGGCTAATTGGGCCCTATAATGCTGGGGGGAAGAGTCGAGTTCTTCCTACTGTTTGGGGTCTGTTGCTGATTCCTTTTGCCCTAGGTAAACCTCTTCTCCTTCTTTGGTCTCTTCCTTATGTGACCCTCACCACCAAACAGCAACATGGAGCAGGGCACAGCAGGCTGCCACACCATCATCCTTGTTTAAAGAACAGGGTCAGCTCCTTGCTGTGAACAGATTTTCCTCTGTAGAAGCAGGTTCATGTTTATCTTTCAAGTTTTAGCAACAAATTCAGAATCGCCAACATGTGCCGCCCAGCTGCGGCAGTGCCTGATTTATGAACAAATCTGCATATAATTGTGTTGGTCCTTTTTTTTCCTGGTCTATTTCTTTTCTTTAAATAAAATGTTTTATTCCAGGTTGCATAAAGCCCCAATTCTAAAGCCATATAATTTTATGGACAAGGGGTGGGGTAGGAGAGGGGGAGTTCTTTTGTATGGCACCTGAACTCATTAAAATCCTAAATTCCATAATTTTACACTACCATGTGCCACAACTGAACAGCCTAATTGCTCACCGTCTTTATGAGAACCACAAATGGAGCAGGAAAACCAGGGAACAGGTGGGAAGGCCACACTGGGGTTTAGGTCCAAACCCTGTCAAGAGGTGGTCACCAGACTAGAATTGGATACCTTTGCATTGTAAGAGACTTTACTCTCTACGAAGGTCTGAACGTTGACAAGAGTCAGTGATGCCGCAAGGTATGTGTCAAAATGAAGAGATCCCCATGAGTAGACATCTCTTATAGTGACCACACCACTGGGATTTTTTAAGATAGGGCACTATGGGATGAGGTAAGAATCAATGGCTAACCATGTTATCTCTACCTATGTCAACAGGTTCTTGGACACAAATAAAGGTTGGATCTTACAATTTACCAAAAAAAAAAAAGTCATTTGGATGTCAAGAGATCAAGTTCCTTCCCTGGTCCCTCACGACAGGATCTGGTGACTTGGGAGTCATGGATATGAAAATTCTTTAGCACCTATTCTATAGACAGCAAAAACAATTGATTAACCAGAATGACTGGCGTTTTCAGCATCTTGGTTAATCACTTTGTTTTCCTCATAAAGGAAACTAGCCCCTTTGAAAAGGGTGTTATAGTTTGGTGATTGTGGGAAGGGGCCCAAAAATGTGCAATTAGGAAGAAGTTTTCAGCGTATTTTTTTATCTTACCTGCCAATTGATAGCAAAGACCAGGCCAACCAAGCTCCAATTGTCAGACTCCATTCTCAAGACTGTACAACCAATCTGATTGTTTCCTTCACTTAAAACCAAGGAAAACTTCAACGTATTTCAAAAATTCAACACTTCATTCAAGCCTCAAGAAGCCTCACCCCTGAAAAATTAAGGGTGCCAGTATTAGACTAGCCACCTAGATAACCATGAGACATGAGAAGACCAAGTTGATGAGATCCAGAAATCTACTAAGTTGAAAGAGGTTGGAAGATATCAAAGTACCAGGGAAGTTGCCAAGTCGGTACAGGTTAGCAGTGGAAGCCACAGTGAGAGTTTTTAGAACTAGAAACAAAGTCTAATATAAAGTAAGCATTAATGTTAAATGAAGGGGTTGATGGATGGATGGATGGACAGATGGATGGACGGATGGATAGGAAGACAGTGAGTTAAGAAAAAAACAGTTGATGAGATCTAGTTTCAAGGAGAAGAGTCCTAGAGGTGGGAGTGGGAAAGTGGTAGCCCTGGGCACCCTGATGATGATCACAATCAGAAGCTGCTGAGAACACTGCTAGTGAATGCTGTCACCTAACTAAAGAACAGAGATATCTTATCAGAGATGTAACAAGGCCTAGAATCACGGACAAGCTCTTATTCCCCAAGGAAACTTTCAGAGAGAGCTCCTAGGCCTGGCCAAAGCTTTGGCCACTCAGCAGTATTTCCAACAAGCACTGCCAACTTCTTTAGAAATGTGCAGAAAGATCTCCTCTCTGAACCAGAGGGGCAGGATGTTTCAGCTTAATCCTCTGCGGAGACCTGAGATCTCACACCAAGAACATGGTGTCTTGTGTTAGCAATTCACTGAGACAAAGTGGGGCCAGATGGATGTCTGGTGTGCCAGGCACAGTCTATGAGGAAACAGAGGTCTCTTATTTAGGCCCAATAATTAGAAAGTGGGTCTGATATAGAAAAGAGAACACCGGACGAGGAGTCCTGCTTCTAGCTTTTTTAATTCCAAAATTAGGCCAAAAATATCAAGCAGGACAATTCTTTATTTTATTTTATTTTTTTTATTGATGTTTTAATAGTTTTTAACATTGTGAAATTTTGGCTTGTACGTTTTTGTTTGTCCATCACCATATATATGACTCCCTTCACCCCTTGTGCCCACCTCCCACCCCCATTGCCCCTGGTAACCACAATACAGTTTTCTCTAGGACAATTTTTTTTATTCACCTCCCTTCCTCACCTTCTCTTCTCTTCTTGTTCTCAGAATCTGTTTCCAGGCACCTTTCTTCACTATACATCGCAGACTTTTCTCACCACTGATCAGCTCACAACCATGTAAGTACTTACTTAGCATTAAGCATTTTGCATTCATCACTTCATCCAATCCTAATGACAACCTGGTAAGGCAGGTACCATAATTATTCCATTTAGCAGATAAGGAAACTGAGGTTCAGCAAAATTATATAATTTGATTAAATGTTGATGCTGATGTTTCACATCTGGTCCCCTGCCTTCCTTACTTGCCCTTTGTTCTTATGGATCGCCTGGCTCCTAAAAGCCATGGCTCTCTCTTCAGCCTGCCAAGTTTCCATTCACCCAGCTAATGACTCACGGCTTGTCATGCTCTGCAGAATGGTAATGAATATGAAAGCATTTTATAAACCATACGAATGTGAAGTCTTATTTTAGTGTGTGTGTGTGTGTGTGTGTGTGTGTGTGTGTTGTGTGTGTACATGTTGCATTCATTTCTGCTCTGTCTGGTTTCCAACTTGTTACTTTACCTTTTTCCTGGAAGCATTCACTTGATATTCAGACTCCTTAACCAGAGTAATGCCCACCTCCTAGGCTAGCCCCCATACATCCACAATATGCCTGGGTGCTCCCCGTCCTAGCTCCTTTCAAATTTGGAAATGACCTGAGGCTATTTCTGTGCTAGACCCAGGGGCAAGGTGCTGCCTTGCTGATAGAAATTCTTTATGAAGCATCTTCCCCTCCCCCCACCCCCTCCCTGCATCTTGTGGCTCTCTCACTTGTTCCTATGTCCCTCCCATTGATTCCCATTGCCCTTCAAATTAGAAACCTAGAAATAGCCTTTCCTATCATATCCCTTCATCACTAACAAAAAATTTCTATTGTGTCCAAGGAAAACAGCCACATAATCATAGCTAATACTATTTGAGCATTTACTATACTCCTAGCACTGGGCTAAGCATCTTACATACATTATCTCATTTAATCCTCACAATATCTCTGTGAGATATATAGAATTGTTATCTCCATTTAATGGATGACAGAACCGTGGTCAAGAATGTGCCCAAGATCACACATGCTAAGAGGCCAAGCCAAGGTTTAAATCAGATCTTAACGTATCTCTGAAGCCTCATGCTCTTAATGAGTATGCTATACTCCACAATGCAAGAGAGAATTTTTTTTTATTCACTGAAATGAATGAAGGCTTTCCAATTATTTCAGATTCACCAGGAGCCTCCTGTAATCTCCAACAGTTTCCTGACTCCCAGGTCAAGCATATTCCCACATAGAATAGCCTGTGTCCACTCCTTGGTTCAAGGAGTCAACTGGTGACTTGGTTCAAGGTCCTGAGAAATGACCGTTCCCTGATCACCAATCCATGCATGTTGACACAAAGCTACTGTTAGAGGTTATGGAACAAGAGGACACCTTAGTACACCTCAAAGAAGGGAACTGAATACAAGTTGATGTTCCGCATAAAGGAGAAGCCACGTTGTAGTTGGTTTTTTTTTCCTTCAGTCAGTAGGGCTCATCTGCTTTCTGGATATAGGAACCCAATATTTAGAACCCACTGTCACCCATTCTAGACTCTTGTGCCCATATCAATACTCCTTCTGCCCATGAGTACATTCCTTAAGTGGTGGAAAGTATTTTAATAAATTCGGTCATGTCAGAGGAATGACATACAGTATTTTCATTTAAAAGTGTCTGCTTCAATTCAACTGACACTTGAGAAGGTGTTCTGAAGTCTGATCTCCTAGATTAAAACCTCTGCTTCATCAATTTTTTAACCTCTCTAAGGCTCAGTTTCTTTAGTTGTCATGAGTATCAAATGAAATAATGCAAGTAAATTACTTAGCCCAGACTGACTTTCACAGGTAGATAGGAAGAACACTCAGATGCTAAATCAAACCAAAACAAAAATAACAAAAATATATAAATCAGGCCAATGAGTATGGGAAAGTGTTCATGGATGGCAGAGCTGTACTTCTCCAACTTTTCTGTCACAGCCAAATGAAAAAATATATATGGGAAATTAAAGGGCAGAGAAGAGAGAAAGGATATGAAGCTTACCTCGTCCTAGCCCTTCTAAATGGCACTGAGACTCAAGACGGCACTTCTATGGAAGGGCCAGGTCTGTGAGTTCGCGTGTTTGTCTCCCTGTCCCTGTAGATCGGTGGGAAGGAGGGAAGTATCTCAGCCAAGGTCAAGAGCCTAGTCTTTTTTTTTTTTTTTTTTGGTGAGGAAGATCAGCCCTGAGCGAACATCCATGCCAATCCTCCTCTTTTTGCTGAGGAAAACTGGCCCTGGGCTAACATCTGTGCCCATCTTCCTCCACTTTATATAGGACGCTGCCACAGCACGGCCTGACAAGCGGTGCATCGGTGTGCGCCCGGGATCCGAACCCGGGCTGCCAGCAGCAGAGTGCGCACACTTAACAACTACGCCACAGGGCCGGCCCTGAGCCTGGTCTTATTAACCAAATTTTCTCCCTCTTTAGGAGAAGGGAGCTCAGGAAAGAAATGAATAAATAAACAGAGGAAGGGATGGAGTGGTGTGAGTTAATGAAGAGTGTGCAAAAAGTCTAATGTGCTTTCAATAGAAAACACATCTTTTGACCCTACATACCAGATATCACTGGCTTGAATGTGAGTTGGGACAATCACGTTGTATAAAACAAACAAGGGGGATAAACAAATCCAGAGCTGTGAAACACATTCTCTTATGGGGTCCAAGAACATCTCCCATTGCCAGTTCATTGGTGACAGAAATCTTAGCATTTCACCATCTAAGGGCCCATGAAACCTCTGAGTGAGCAACAACTCGTTTCCTGCCTCCCTTTATTACAATTCCTTCTAATTTAAAATTTATAATGAATGCGAACAATAATCAGTTTGTAAATACTGTTTTTAAGTTCACTAGAGCTTTGCCGAGATATTCCTTCTAGGTAACAAGTATGTGGCTCATTACTCTCTCATTAGCAAGATAGAAATAAAGATAAAAAAAAAAAGGAAGAAAAGGAAAAAAAAACACCCTCTCCAAAGATATTGTTGGAGTCTAATTGCCTGCAAGGAATTCTTAATAATGTTTACTAATGCCTTTTCAGCCTTGCCAATTTTATAATGCTCATTCCAGATTCCAGGTGTGACGTCTGTGGTCCCTGCTGTGATCTTAGCTAGCAAGTTTAGACACCTAGAATAGCAGCTTTGGAGAGTTTTTAGCCCCATCTTATGTCCCCAGAATGCAATCACACCTGCTGGGGCTATCGAAAGCAAATTTGAAGCTCTGGCATTTTTATTTAAAATTAAATCTCTAATTGGACAACGTCTGCCATTTACCTAGACAAGACAGGACACCATCTCAACCTGGCTCACTGAGGGCAAGGCTCCAGGCGTCAACATTTTCCTAGACATTGCAAGTGGCTAAAAAGCAATTTTCCCCTCATCTCCTTGAAACCCTGGTTAGGGCAGATTACTCTCTCGTCTGAAACATGGATCCTTTGTCTGCAATCCTATTTGGTGTTCCGGAAATCCAAAAACAAACAGAAAATATTTTACAGAGATGAAGAGTCTATACCAAATATTAGCATCTTGAATCTCACCACTCTTAAAGCAAAGAATGGCAAGAGGACTCAGTAAGAAACTATAGTAGTTTGGAGTGGAGTGGAGCTTGGGGAAGCAAAGGCTGGTTGTTTTCCTTCTAAACAACTAACGAATTATTTAGCAATAATATTAGGAAATAACTCCTTGATCCTTTGCAAGAAGAACCTCGCGTGTGAAGAAACTAAGGCAGGGAATCTGTAAACTCACTGCAGGTTAGAGACCATATCCATCGGAGGTTTGTCCTCACTATGCTGTGCCAGTTGAGTCCCACTCTTTCTAAGCCATCTTTCTGCCTCCTTCTCCTGTCCTGGAAACGGTTGAATGGTCTTTCTAAGCTCACGAGGTCACGGCTGAGTTGTGAGGCTTTCATTTTTGGAGTTAATTTTGAGACGCAAATTTGACACAGACTTATTCCATTTCCTTTCTGCTGGTAATCCCTTTCTCTTCCAGTTTTATAGGGAGAAGGAAGAAAGGAGGAGGTGAGTCCTAACTCCATCAAAATTCCTTGCAATTCTAGTGCTTAAAGGAGAACTTTTGGAACTGACTTGCTTGCAGGAGTCTGCTCTTGATTACACGGGGAAACCAAGCAGGGAACTGTGAACAAGTCCCCCAACAAGGTTCATAAAACAAGATTGAAAAAGATATAAGAAGCTGTAATTTCAAAACCACCAAGCCCAAATCAGGCACTATGCCCAGATCTGGTGTCCATTTCCTAAACAAGCCAAAGCCTCCAATAGGCAAGCAAAAGCTCCTTTCAGCCTGAGACAGTGGAAGAGACTTGGCTAGGGGTCGACGGTTCTGGGTTCTGCCATCAACTAGCTCTGTGATCTTAGGCAAGGTGCTTGACCTCTCTGAGCTTCAGTTTTAAGTATCTATAAAATGAACGGGTTTAACTTGAAAGTGGGTGAATTCTGATACTTGATTTTGAAACCTGGCTCCACCACTTATCAGCTGTGTAACCTTAGGCAACTTACTTAACCAGAGAGTGCCTCAGTTTCCTGACTTGTGAACGAGGGATAACTATACTACTTCCCTCGCAGGGCTGTTGTGAGGATTAAAGGAAAAATAATACAAGTAAAGGGCCTAGAATGGTGCCTGGAATGTAACAATCAATAGACATTGGGTGCAGCTGCTGTTAAATGCTGTTAAATGACTGTAACTCATGAAATCAACAGGTGTAGGAAGGACAAAGCAATTACCTGAGCTGACTCTGGGCAACAAGCTCTTGATTTCCCAGCCTTATCATTAATTCATTCCTCCAGGGACTCAGAAATGCTGACCCCTGCCTCCATGAAGAGGCATTTTTACCTGCTCCTATTCCAAAAACACAATTGCAGATATCGAAGTTTAAATTCCAGGTTCCCAGACCACATTTGGCAACACCAACTCTTGTCCTGATCTAGGTGCCCTCAGAGGCTCTCTGCATGCTCCTCTCACAGAGAAATCTCTAGTTTTAAGCTGGCTTTTACAATTCATTAGCTGTAGGACCTTGACCATGTCATTCAACTTTTTTTTTTTTAATGTGAGGAAGATTAGCCCTGAGCTAACATCCATTGCCAATCCTCCTCTTTTTGACAAGGAAGATTGGCCCTGGGCTAACATCCATGTCCATCCTCCTCTACTTTGTATGGGACACCGCCACAGCACGGCTTGACAAGCAGTGCGTCAGTCCGCGCCCAGGATCCAAACCTGTGAACCCCAGGCCACTGAAACGGAGCGAGTGAACCTAACCACTACACCACCAGGCCGGGCCCTGTCATTCAACATTTTGACCAACTTCTTTTTCTGGAGAAAATAATATCATAACATCAGCGTCTTGCATGGCTCTAGAGAAGAACAAATAAGAAGATAATAATAAACTACTCGCAACTAAAATTTATTGAGCAACTACTATGTACCAGGCACTGTATTAGACAATTTACATCTGTCATTTCAGTTAAATGATCCCCACAACCATCCTAAAAGGCAAGAGGTAAATAGTACTGCCACTTGCCAGTTGCTCAGGTCAAAAACCTTGGAGTCCTTCTTGAATCTTCTCTTACATTCTACACCAATCCGTAAGCAAATTGTCTTAGCTCTACCTTCAAAATATAGGTTCAGACCACTTCTCACCAATTCTACTTCTACTACCCTAATCCCACCAACCTGCCTGGAGCACTGCAATAGCCAGCTAACTAGTGTCCTTGGCCTCCAGTCTCATCTGTTCTCCACCAGCAGCCAGAGCAATCATTTTAAGAACATAAGGCAGGTCATCTCTCTTCCCTGCTCAAAACTCCCCAACAAGTGTCCATCACAAACAGAACAAAACCTAGTTTTAACCGCAGCTTACAGGTTGGGCCTCTGCTAACATTTGCAGGGTCCAGGACAAGAATTCAAATGAAGGTCCATCTACTTATTGTACTCCAAATGTTTTTAAGTTTCACACCAAGATAACAAATTGTTTAAAAAATATTTTCTGTTTATCTACTTGGTAAATATATAAAATTGTGAAATCTAAAAATATGTGTAAATCTATGGCTTTTAAAATGATTAAAAGTATAAATCTATGGTTTTTAAATGCCCAAAAGTTGGCAAAATATCAAAGACTATTCAATTTAATTATTATTACACATATTTGAGTGTTTCATTGAGGGACTAGTAGTGTTTGGATGAATAGTAAAATAAATATGTAGATAATACATGAATTATTATGCATTCATTCCATAAATTTTTTTCTTGACTGAATTTCAACAAAATTAATAATTATGTTATTATAATCAAGATTTTCACATAATTTATGTCCTAGTAACAGTAATAGTCTAAAGTATTAAAAGGTAATTTTATTCAAAGTATACAACATTTGAACAAATTTTCATCAAAAATTTTAATTAATATAAAAATTAAAAAAATTATTTTTCATGTTTGTAAAACTGCTATTTTTCTTCTAAAATATTCAAAATTATCTACTAAAATAAAAGGCAAAAGGTTAATTGTATTAATGAATGTCAATATTTTAAATCAAATTATTTAAAGCTGAAATTTATTTACTTTATTTAAAATTTAATTGTCATTAAATATTTTTATAAAAATGAAACTATTTGCAATTCTAGCTTTAAAGTTTATCTGGTTGTCAGCATCAGAACTCAGTATTACACCATACTTCACACTGTTTACCACTAAATATACACACAAATAGATACACAAATTTAAGGGTAATATGAATTTTTTACTATTGCAAAACATTCCTTGGCCACCATATACAACTGTGTTTACGAGTACTTTCAGAAGCAAATTTTGGCATATGAAGAGAAGAAAGAAAATGGATGCTTTATACTACCAGGAAATAATTTTGCACTTTTTATGCAAAAATTTTTGATACTTGAGAGGAAGAATGTATCAAATCAATTTGTCTTTTCCTTCACCTAAATACTTCATCCACTGAAATCCTTCCCACACTCCAAATCAGTGTCTGTTTCCAAGGTCAACAGCAGCACAAGCTTCAATCAAACCTTTACAGTGTTTGGCTGCAGTGACCTTTTGTTTTGAGGACATAGGGCAAGAGATGTGGGGAAGTGTTCCTCTGGGGCCTGAACCATGTTAGTCGCAAGAGTGGATGTTTAGGGTTTGGGCTGCTGTGTATTAACACTGAGCACTGAATCACAAGGAATACAGGCTTATGTGTTTGTTAATACATTACGCTTTCTGTGATTGTGGTATGCAGGACCCTCTAATGTTCTTGTCTGGGGGTAAGGATAATACTGCCCACAAGGTCCTGTATGATCTGGTTCCTGGGTACCTCTCCAACCCATTTCCTGTCATTCTCTTCCTCGATCATGCCGATTCAATGAGATTTGCCCTCCTTGATCCTTGATCACAACAGCCATGGAATGAATGCATAATAATTCATGTATTATGTACATATTTATTTTACTATTCATCCAAAGATCTGGGCTCTGTAAGGAACAGGAGGCTGCCTTCCTGGCTCCAAAGATCCCGTTAGAAAAAAAATGCGTTCAGCATTCTTTCCTTACTGCTCAGAGTATAAGAACATTTCATAATCAGGAACCACTAAGTGGACCCTGGAGAGCATCTATCCGGTACCAGGTCAGATCTCAGCAGAGGCTCTTCCTTGTAACTCTTCTGGTGAGACACTACAGGGGCCAAAGTAGCAGGTTTGAATCTTGGCTTCAACACATGAGTTCTGTGTTCCTGGGCAAATGACTTAACTTCTCTGAGCCTCATTTTCTTCAGTTATAGAATACAGAGGATAATCCTTACTTCATACGGTCGCAGTGAGGACTAAATGAGACAAGATCTATAAAAATGCTAGCACATAGTTGGAACCCCAAAACTAATAGTTCCTTTCCTTTCTCCATTTTCCTTAGAAAAGTTTCCTGCTTTCTGAGCAAGGAAGTATGGTCTGAATTTTTTCTGAAACTATAAATTTACCGAACTCACCCACTCCAGGCAGGTGATTCCCACCATCTAGCTTCCTCTGCAAGGTCTCACTCCCCCTAAGCTCTCTCCAAACACACCCCTTAGCCCCAAACCCAGCCCACTTGCCTTCATCTTTCTCTTACATTCAAAGCTTCAGCTTCTCTCTCCAGCGTGTGCATCCACATCGAGTGTCTTAGACCTATTTAAGCTTGTGTAGCAAAACCATTATAACAGGGCGATCCCCTGCTTTCCCCTGCAATAATCGGGCTCTCTCATTGGGACAAATGACTTGGCCATCAGGTTTACAGTTTACCCATTTGGGAACTGGATTATTGCTTCATAAAACTGTGCTACATGGTACTGTTATCATTTAATTATGTTGCCTAAAGAAAAATAAATAAAGATTGCCTTTTCGAGCACTAGTCGCCAGCACCACCCTAAGCTTTCTGGTACCTGAGTTCTTCAGGAATCTGATTCCTCCAGCACATTTCCTGGCCTCAAATATCTCTGAGGATGGAAGGTCATTCTGTTTGGCATGCGATCCTTTGCCAGGCACCTCTCCTCAAAAGAGCAGTTTGATCTCTATTTAACATGCTATTTCAAATCCCCCAGAAAATTGTGCTAGATTTTAAGGCAACATTTTCCTTCCCAAAAGCATTATGTGTCTCATGGTCCTTTATATATATATCCCAGACACTCAGTGCAAGAAATGAATTTCCTTATATGCTACATGATTGTTCAAAAGGACACCTAAGGAAATTGTTATCTCATATCTACCTGATAAAATGCCAGTCGTTTCCCATTAAAGATGCATTCTTTGGGGTTAATTTACTTTGTCTATTATAATGCAATTGCCATGTAAGATGTCTGAGGTAGGATAGAGTAGGTGGGAGTGCAAAAGAAACAAGATTTGCCATGAGCTGATTACTGTGGAGGTTGGCTGGTGGTATTCAGCCAATGTTGAGGTGGGGCTCAACATACTATTTTCTCCACTTTTGTACAGGTTTGAAGTTTTTAAAAAGCTGCCATCCTGGGAGGGATAACGGAGTCAGTTTCATTTACATTTTAATATTAATTAATGAATCAAGTCTGATAGGATTCTTCAAGAGACAATGCAAGTTATGATGATAAGAAGCGAAGATGAAGTGCTTTATACTCAGCTCCACAGGACTGCCCTGGTTCAGTACAACTGTGGGTTACACTCCACGGAGCAGCAAGTCAAGTGTGGCCCCATCAGCTGAGTAAAACTTTGGAGGAGAAGGAAGTCAAGATGGGTTTGAATAGCTAGGCACTTCAAGTTGTTTGAAGGAGGGGTAAAATTTGTATGGACCTGGGAAGAAAGGAGAATATTCCAGAAGAGGGAAATGACATCAGGTGAGGTATGAGAATGAGCATGAACTGTTTCCTACCTGGCTTGTGAACTAGTCTCTTGCCCTCAGTCTGTTCTCCACGTTGCAGTCATAGTAATCTCTCTAAAACACATATATGACCTTATCTTGACCCTACCAGAATCCCTCCTTGTTGCACTCAGAATAAAGTCCCAAATCCCTGGCACCGTCCACAAAGCCCTGTGTGTCTGTCTGGTACCTCCTCTCTCTAGGCTCATTTTGCACTATTTTCTCCTCATTCTCTTCTCTCCACCCACAAATGCCAGAAAATATGTTAACATTCTAATAATGGCTCTCTTGGGGTCATCAGCTTATGAGTAATTTCTATATTTCTTTTTGCTTGTCTTTCAGTTTCTAAATTTTCTGCAATAAACCAAGATTATGTTTTTAGTAATAATTTTTTTAAAGGCCTTGAAAGTGTGAGGGGAAGCAGTTTAAGGAGGCAATTTTGTCGATAATGCAGGAGGCTTTAGAGAGAACAAGTAGGATGAGGGCTCCGTGAGAACAGGAGACGCAGAGCTGCCCCAATGAAATGGTCCAGTAGTGACAGAAGTCAGTCCTGGGGGCAGACTTCACCTCTCCCTGGAAGTAACGCAAGACTGAAAGAAAAGTAACATTTAACCTCTATCCTTCCGAAGAGTATGTGGAAACAAAGGGGAGAAACGGAGCAGTGGTTTGGGAAGCAGGCAGAGTTGAAGTACTTCTTTTGCTGTTTTCATTTGGGTTTGTTTGGTTTCATTTGATGTGGTTTGGTTTTCTAGCTTGAACACATCTCAAGATGTTTGCAAGTTAAGCACATGCTCACCAAAAGCACTCCCCCTCTCTGTCTATGTCACATGTGGGTTTTTAGTTGGTGTTTTGGGGATGATTTTAAGGGGTACAAAATATTTTAAACAAACTTTGTTTTCAAAAAATTTTGGTCAGGTTCCATTTATTAAACAAATAAATAACTATCCATAGATGAAAATACCATAAGGATGAAGGTGGTTGGAAAAGGTCTGTCTATTATCAACAAATGATTCAAGTCTCACCTATTTCCAGCCTGCTTTATTATTTGTTGTTAATTTCACTCTAATTCCTTCCAGCCTCCGGATCTCTATATGGACACTAATCTGCAAACATGGTTCCCAGTGACCCCTGGAGACTTTTCAGTCCAGCTCACAATAATTCAATGAGTTAGGGGCTGGATAAATACATATTTTCAAAGAGCATTTCCCAGCGGTCTCAAGAGTTGGAAAGGGTTATTTAATTACATCATGAAGAGGCTAAAGAAATCGATGCTTGGTATCTTCAAGCTACACGGAACTTGAAGAATTAGCTAACCCAAATCCTACCTCAGAAGGGGTAACTAGAGCCACAGGGGGTAAAGGATCTATCCAATGGTCCCCACAAATTGATGGCTGAGCCAGGGCTGAGAACCCAGGTATTCAGACTCTCAACTCAGTGCTCTTCCCAGAGGCAATCATTTTTCTGATAGTGCTCCTGGCCAAGACAAATGTCTCTTTTCTAACACTCTAGAATTCCAAACTTCCTGGGGAAATGGGCCTGAGGGAGTTCTTTTTAGTAATAGTATTATTTTTAAAGAAATATTGTTTTTAAAAAAAAGCTGCCTTGATAATGACAAACACGGCTCTCAGCAGAACAAGTTTCCCAGCATTATCAGAACCAGAGATACTCCTTAGTGTTATCTGTCTGGGCCCAACATTATGTATACTAATGAGACCTATGTGCTTAATGGATCAAAATGGGGGTAGACACAGGTTAAGCATTGTTTTTAACAGTCTATTGGCAGCATACCTGCTTCTGTGTTTGTTTGTTTGTTTCCTGGAGCTTTGGATCTCCTTGGAGCCAGATCTCATGCTCAGGTGCAAACAGCTGGCTGAGAGATAGCCGCCATGTCCACCTGCCCAAGTGGAGTGAGACGAGTCTCCTTGCTGCAGGTGGTGGAAATTCTGCCTTAGGATACCTCCCCGGTTCCTTCCCCCAGCTCCTTGTGGCTGTTTCTAGGATATCCCCTCCGCCCTCCTGGTGTGCCTTGGGTCTGCTTCCTAGGAACTAGCCTCTCTTAACCCCATACCACCTTCTCTGATGACCAAGTGACATCATGAGGTCAGTGCAGGCCATAAAACTGCACAGCTGGCTCCGGAGGAGCAGCCCTGAGCTCCAGAAGGGCAGGGGATTTGCAAATCCTAAGAGAGATATGAACCTGATTGGGAGGGTAGGGCATATGCCTTGGCCTTATGCACTTTTTTCTTTTTAATTGGCCTTGTTACGACACAACCCAGACATCCAGTCACCGAGCCGAGACAGCCTAAAAGTAACGTGATGAAACTGCTGTCTTCTAAAAGGTGAGCGAATGTATTTTAATAATTAAGTTACCAGAGCTTTGATAAGAGACAGCCAGGACCGCAAGAGGAACACGGTCCTGAACTCATAGACAGGACTTCAAAATAGCTTAGCCCTATCCCCTGCCACCTTTGCCCTTCCTCCTTTATGAGTTCAACCAATTCCAAAGCCCATTGCCCACCAAATGGAGATTGTGGTTTGGATAAGAGAGTCTGAGCACTAGAAAGCTAAAATGTCCACCTGGGCTAGTCCATTACAACAGACGTAAGTGGCTTCAAGACTCCTAAAACATAGTTAAATCTGACTTCGGAGGACCTACCACCAGGTGCCAGCTTACAGTTAATCAGGACAAATAATCAAATATCTTCAGTCATGGAGATGGTGACCTCATATCCCAGATTTATCTGATTTCATGTAGTTCTATTATTTTCAGTAAATCAGTTAATTCTCAAATTATATCTAGTGTATATGCAAACGTGAACTGGGAAGCAGAATGGCATAGTGCATAAGATAACAGATTTGTGAGTCAAAAGGACAAGTGTCATTTATAAGCTCTGACTCTGGTTAAGTCTATTAACCTCTCCAAGGCTTTGTTTCCTCATCTAGAGAATCAACATATTCCTAATACTTACCTAACAAAATTGTGGGAAAATTATAGGAGAAAAGTCATGTAAAAACCTTAAAACAGTATTTACTCAATAAATAAATCACTATATAACTAAACATGATTTTATTTTTAAACCTTTACAAGACATTGATTAAAAATAAATTCACAAATCAAATTACTCTTTGTCTGACCACATGATCCAATTTTTGGTTTGAAAACCGGTCACAGAGGACATGGATAACTGGAAGAATCAAGATGTAAAACGTAAACTACTCAACAATGCTTTTCTCTATAAGTACATCATTTCTGTAAGACTCTAAATCCATTCATCAATGTCTTTTTCTCCTCACAAAAAATATAATGCCACAGGGTTTAAAAACAAATCAACAAGGAAAAAGAAGAACTGAACACAGGTCAGAAGAACTTGACCCCAGGCCTGCCCATGTCACACTTTGTGTAAAACTTGGTGGCCTTATCTGTAAGATAAGGGCTTCGGAATGCATGTGAAGGTCTCTTCCAGCCCTAAGGTTCCAGGGATCGCTATTTCAGTGATTCAACAAGACTCATAAACAGTAACAGAGGGCCCCGACGTCAGACAGTGATTCACTTCTGCTCTTTGCTATACAGAAGGCCACATGCAAGATGACAAACAAGCAACCAGACAAACAAGAGATGGAGTAGGGTGGAGCTGACAAACTCTGCAAGGCATGCTATTCAATCCCCAGGATGACAGGTCCTGGGTTAAGTTTATGAAGGCAGCAGCCACCCCTGCAGCCAGTCCCTATGTCCCCTAGAGTCCTCCACATACCTATCAAGAGATGACTCATATCCTTTGGCCACAAGGAGTGTTGGCAGCAAGGGAAATCCTGGCTCTACTCCAGGTCAACAGGCAAACCTCATCAATACATGAGAGTGAATCCTTAGCTTGTCCCAACATCCTTGTTCCGGAAATAAAACTGGCATCAAAATGTCTTCAAATGTAGTACAGCCATGATGCAGCCCTTGAAAGTATGCCAAATAAATGCTTCTCCCGATGCAATCCTCAACCAGGAACCAAGAGCAATCACGGTCAGTTCATCACAACCCCAAGAACTTATATGAGGCCTCAGAACCCTTCTAAATACCAATCCATCAAATGGGCATTAGATTTAAAACCTACTTGTCATCACTAATATAATTTTAAGTTGGTTATAAAATAATATATATACATATACATCATGATATCAACTATGCTTTTTAAAACATGCTAAAATGCTAAGGTTATCTCTAGGTGGTAGGATTACGGGTCATTTTTTAATTTTACTTTATTAAATTTTCTGCAATGGGCCTGTATTACTTTCATACTCAGAAAATAAATAATTTTAAGAGAGCTTAACAAAAATATTACCTCGATTGCTCTTTAACAGTTTAAGGAAGACCACCAGGCTTGTCCACTCATTTGAGAGACTAATTCAAATGAACCAAATGCTGTCTTGAATTTGCTCTTTTGAAATACCATTCCTATGACAGTTTAAATCAAAGGGCAGTGTGATATGGTCAGAAAAACTGAAAGTCAGAAGGCCTAAATTCTAATCCTAGTTCTGCCCTCTAGCTAGCTTGAGATGGTAAGCAAGTCACAGCTTCTCTGGGCCTCAGAGAACGGGACTACAATCAGATCGCTCATGTCCAAATGCTGCCTCCCCTCCTTTCTAGCTGTGTGACCTCTGGCCAGTGACTTTACCTCTCTGAGCCTCAGCTGTCAATTCAGAAACTGGGAATAATAATTGTCCCTGCCTCCCAGGGCTGCTGTGAAGATGAAATTAGATAGTCTGCATAGGCCTTTAGTCTAATGCCTGGCACTCTGAAAGTGCTCAGGGAACATTAGCTGAAATTATTATTATTACTTTTCCTGTCCCAAAGCAAAAGGAAAGCAAACATTCTCAAGGGGGACCTTCCACAAGGGGAACCCTGTCTCTGCCTTCAGTGCTTTCCCAGAGGCCCAGCTAGTTCTTCTTCACAGAGGTCCAAACTCTCTACAATGACCAAGTTCCGCCTTCCTTTGACATTCGTTTATTTCCCACTATCCCTCCCAAACAGCCTCTAAGATCTCCAAGTCACTCTAGGGGCCAGGAAGGGGTAAAGGAAAGCACGTAGTGCCTGCTGACATCCATAGAACATCAAGATGACCCCTTCTACCTTTAAAAGAAACGTTTTGCGTGTGTGGCCCAAGACAAAGGGAGCGTTGTTGACTTTTATTTGTTAGAGACTATCTCAGATCCCCTGAGTTCGTTTGATGAATTGTTTTGGGTAGATAAAATAGCCCTGTTCCCACTCTCCCTGATTCTGCCATCAAGAGCAGATTAACAAAAAATGTGCTCTTCGCATTGGAAAATGCAGCCCTACAATAACAATTCTTGAGGGAGAAAATTTTTTTGTCTCTGCTGATAATTTTCCCACGCTTTGTGGACAGCCCATGCTGGCCTGAACTCAAGGTCACCTTCTCTCATTTGGAGGCATCAGGAGGACTTAGGGTTGAAGACCCTGCACACGGTTTGCAGCTAAAGCTGGAACAGATGGAAGACGGGCCCAGAAAACCCATGGGAATTGAAGAAGACTGACTCCCACCCGCTGTGACCCATGAGCGTGCAACAGAAGAGGAGGACAAGCGACCTTCAGCTGCAGGAATACAGAGCTCAGAGAAAGCACAATTAACAGTCACAGAAGGCTGTTTGGCCTGAGGTTAAATGCATGGGCTTTGGAGTCAGGCAGACCTCGGTTCCCATCCTGGCACTGCCCCTCACTCAGGCAGGTAACCTCGCTGAGCCTTCACCACACAGCGGGAGAGGAAGACTGACCTCATAATAGTTATTACGGGGCCTAAAGGAGATGCTAGAGATCAAGCACCTGGGCGGTTAAAATGGTGGCTTTATTAATATGTGCATCCTTGAGTAGGGGCCCTTCTCTAGAGTAGGAAGTAGTTTAGCATGATAGCGGTCCCTTAAAGAAAACCTGTTTTCTTTAAACAAGATTTAAATAGGGTCATGGAGAACTGATGCAGCCCTTGCACATGATCTGCACTCTGTAACTGTAGCTGGTATTATGTTAAATTATAAAAGCTGCTGATTACTGAGCAGTACTATGGACAAGGCACCATTCTGGGTGTTTTTCATGCATCCTCTTATTTGATCCTTAAAGAACCTTTTATAATAATAAGTATTACTATTATTATCCGCTTTTTTTTTAATTTGTTATGTATTTTTTTTTGAGGAAGAGTGGCCCTGAGCTAACATCTGTTGCCTATCTTCCTCCTTTTTTGCTTTTTTCTCCCCAAAGCCCCAGTAGATACTTGTATGTCAGAGCTGTACATCCTTTTGTTGCTCTATGTGGGACACCGCTTCAGCATGGCTTGTTGGGTGGTGAGTAGGTCTGCGCCCAGGATCTGAACTGGCGAACCCCGGGCAGCCCAAGCGGAGTGTGCGAACTTAACCGCTACACCACTGAGCCGGCCCCTATTATCCTCATTTTATAGAAAATTGAGACTTAGAAACTTGCCCAAGTCATTCAGATAGCAGATGGCAGAACCAGAATTTACCTATGCACATACATGAGCCATTTCATGCACCTCATTGATTGAAGTCATTGAAGAATTTAACTCTTTTCTATGGAGAGATGTTAGGATGACCTTTTATCATATCACACTAGCTCTCGTCCATGACCAGACTCATACCCCACATTTGTGCCATGCCTTCACTTGGGACCCCACTGACAATGCCTGAAAACCAGCCAAGCCCTGAAAACCCCCTATTTTATACAATTATGTAATAGTACACCCCAAGGACCCTCTGAAATGATCACTCAACAAATGAGGAAACAAGACTCAGAGAGGCGAAGTGACTACCACAAATACAAACAGCCAGCTACCAACCCAGCCAAGAAGCCAGCTGTCCAAATTCCTTGCTACCATTTCATGCTTTGTCACCTCATAGTCTTCATTTCAATTGAGAAGTGAGCTCTCACCAAGGTTAATAACAGTTGGTAGTCCACTTTCCACCCTGGGGTTCCAATGTATGTGCCCACATGACAATAGGGGAGCCTTCACCATAAATCTGACAAGCTGATACCTGCCACCATGCCAATGAGAATGCCCACTTGCCAGCATCACATAGCTGTTCTAAGTATAAAATGCCCCTTCTTCCTACCACTCATTTCATGCAGCCCATCTTTGCCCTCTTGCTACCCTGGTTGCCCTGTTGGGACCACGCTCAGCTATCATGCTAAAGCATAAGTCCATTGTGCATGTTTCTCCTTTAATCTGTAAAGACTTTTGTCAATGGGTTCTGGGATGTAGGGGTCATGAAGAGGAGGTGTCCATTCATTCATTTAGTATCTCAACAAATATTTATTGAGCGCCTACTATGCAACATGCACTGGACTGTGTGCTGGTGTATAGGAACCACAAGACATGGTCCCAGATCAGAATCTACAGCCCAGAAGAAGACACAAATATTAAACAGACAAGCACACCAACAAATAAAATGATGGTGAAAATGCAGTGAAGGAAACCAAACAGGATACTATGGAGAGAATAATCGGGGAAGCTCACCTAGGATCCAGTGCTCAGGACAAGGCATCTCTGAGGAGGCAATCTCTGAGCAGACACCCGAGGGATGCTTGAGTTCTCCATAAGAACAGCACAGAGACATCTCTTATAATTCTGTTCCTGGTCCCCATTCCAGGTTTTCATTTGTCCCAAATCATGCTTAATATTTTTTAATTATAAAACTAAATATACTTATTATAGAACATTTAGAAACTCAAAAAAAAGATAAAAGAAGAAAAATTAAATTGCCCACACACTCATACTCCCATTATTGCTAACTGGTACATTTATATATATATATACTATCATAAAAAGGAAACTTTTATTATTGAAAAGAAAATGTATGGACATGGTAAAAAAAAATCCAAGGCATAAAAAATGCACAGTAAAAATTAAGTTATTCTTCCTCTCTAGCCACTACCACCCCCAGTTTTATTCCCCAGAGTAACAGTTTTTGTGTGGACTTCAAGAAATATATACATTTTTTACACAAAATGATATCATTCTACAGATTCTATTCTGCTCCTTACTTGATCATCTAACAATATTTCCTGAGAAAGCAAGCATAGATAATCTTTATTCTTTTTTAATGACTATTAAGGCCTATTTTTACATAGCTGAGACCACATCATATAATAATCTTGCATCCTGCTTTTTCACTTAATGTTACATCATTAAAAATTCTTCATTTAAAATTATTTGTAAAATTTTTTTAAATGTTTTAATGACTGCAAAACATTCCACTATATGAGTAAGCCATAATTTATATAAATATTACCTAATTATGAATAGTTAAAATATTTTAGAAAATTTTATTAATGGCTTCAATGAACATTATGCATAAAGCTATCCTTTGCTATGTTTCTCTACTTATAGAATTTTGAATTCATTTCTATAAGAATTTATTGAGACCTCTCATGAATCCAGCATTGTTTCCCTAGTCTACTACAATACCAAAGATAAAAATGACGTGCATATTAATAACATTAAGAATAAGAAGAATATGCACTGTGCTAAATACAAATGCTCTCTGAATGATCCCATCTCCAAGTGGCCTAAATCAGCTCTGCTCTAGGCAGTAAGACTAATAATTCCTGTTCTTTCTATTTTTGCTGTCTGACTTATTCCTCCCACAACTGACCTTTGCTCACGAATAGAGTGATAAGATAAAGAGAGTCAAGGGCTCAGAAAAGAGGGCAAAGGAGGCCACTTGGCCAGCTTAGATTCTAGGCCTCAGTCTCCCTCTGTTTTAGGAAAGATGTCCTCCATGTGGCCCAGAGGGTTCTACACTAGGGTAGGAGGCCAAGCCCAAGCTGGTAATAAAATGTTCCTTTATCCGGCCTTATTGTGGGCATACATCTTTTGGGAATCTCACTGGGATTGGGGAGGTATAGCTGAGACCAGATGGAATTTGGATGCCTACCTAATACCTCCAGTAGATAGTTCTCTATCCACTTGCACATAATTACTGGCTCAGTATATATGAGTGTAGGTTCTGGAACCAGGGGGTCACTACTTCCTAGACAAGTTATTTAACCTCTCTGTGGCTCCAATGTCCTCATCTTTAAGATGATGATAATAATAGAAACTACTTTAAAGGACTACTGTGAGAATTTCATGAGTTAATTTCATGTAAGTAATTTAGAACCATGTCTGGGACATCATAAGCACTCAATAAATGTTTATCTTTATAATTTATAACAGGTGGAAAATGAAGTCGAGCACTTAAGTTTTTAAAAACTCATTAAATTCCAACAGCATGATAGAAGAAGCCCAAAAGCAATCAAATACTTTACAAAATCAACTGTAAATATTCAAAATTCTTCAACATATTATTTGAGCATGGGACCAGGAGGAACATGGTTAGAATGAAGTAGGGAAGCATTGCTTGATGTGTTGAATTGTTAAGACCAAGGACTAGACCAAGCCATATGGACTTCCCTTCATGTATCACATGGACTCATAATACAGGAGATACTACTTATTACTTCAATCGTTTTAATTACCCAATCCTATTTCTAATTCTTCTAGGAAGGGAGTGGGGTATAAATTTCTCTTAAAGAGATTCCAGGTAAAGGGAATCATATGAGCCAAGCACGAAAACATGGAAGTATACTGTGTGCTCAAAGGATGACAAATGGCTCACTGGAGATGATACTAGAGCCTTTCACATGGTTGAAGTCGGAATCTAGCAGAAGAAGATGATCCTAAAAAAATTGGAATTGGGTCACAAAATGCAGGGCTTCTAAGTCCACATAGAAGTGACAGCACTTATCCAACAAATGTAAGAAAAGGGATATTCTTCATATTTCTTTTTTAAATAACATAATATGTGGCCATGTAGCAAATGTACCAAAAGGCAGAAAAATAAGTGGCAAAAAGGCTATCTTAAGGTTGTTACTAAGAATCTAGATGAGAGATGATAAGAATCTGATGTAGGGTGGTCCAAGAGGAAGAGAAGAAGGCATGGGAGACATTTCAGAGATAGAAGCAATGCATCTTAGTGACTGTTTCACGTCATAGGCAAAAGAAAGAGAGAACAGTTAAAGTTGTTCCAAAGCATCGCGTCAGAAAGACGAGAGATTAGAACACAGCACAGTGAAGTGTTGGTGGTTAGGAAACGTTCATTGCAAATGAAAGTGTTGCAAAGGGCATGTTCTGGTGGTATTGAGCTGCAGAGGAATCCCTGGATATCTAACTCACTGGGTTCCCCTAGGGTCAGGAGACACCTGAAGCGGAGAGAAAGTTGTTGAAACCAGACATGGAGGATGCGCCAGAGATACTCTTTACCCATTTGACTACTATGCCAAGTATTGTTCCTGCCAATAAGAATATCCACTTCATTGCCTTCCAATGCTGTGACATTCTCCCAAACCCTCCACATTGTCTCTCTCTACCTCCCGCCACGATGTTATAATGTTATAATTATCTGTTCCTCTACCTATTTTCCTCTAGACTATGAGCTTATTGGCAAGGAATGTATCTTAATTAGCTCCATAATATCAATACCTAGCACAATGTCCAGCACACAAGCTGCAATCAGAATTCTATGATGCAGGATCCCTTTATTGCCTAATATACAAAGATAATCACATGCAGTTGCATTAGCTCCTCACAGATAGTTGCAGTGTTAATGTTCCCTGACCTGTTGAAATTGATAGAAGGAGATGTATAGTCAGACCAGTTTTAATCAAGACACTTAGATGTTGTCTGCTGCACTCTAAATGCACTATAGACCCATCTGCCTTTTCTCATATTCTTGCCACAGCCATTTTGTTGTCACTATTTCTGGAGTTCCACAAGGAAAATTTTAAAAATCTCTACCCTACCAATACCCAGAAAAATAGCAACAAAGAAAGTGAAGACCAAACTCAAAATGAAAAGCTGATGACAAGCAATATATTTTTCTGTTTTAATTATTTTATTTATAAACCTGCTAGAGATCTGAATGGACTGTAAAGAGTATGCCAAGATTTCGAGATTTAATTTGGGCTTTACAAGCAATGAAAGCAAATGAGGCATTCATCTCAAAGTAATTTCTCAACTGTTATTACCGTCCTCGGTGCATTGACAAGGAAACCAAGACACAGACTCAAGAAGTAAACAGTCCAAAGCCACAGGCAGAATCTGGGGAGGGTAGGAAATGGAATAGAATTCCTAATTCTGAGCATAGACCAATGGCTCTTAACCTTTAGCGGGCAGAAAAATCACCTGGCACACTTGTTTTAAATGCAGATTCCTAGGCCCCAGCCCAGACCTGGTAAATCAGACTCAGGAGGCTGCACTTTTCCAGGCTTCCCAGGTGATTCTTATGAACACCTAAATTTGAATGCCACTGATCAAGGGTCAGAAGCCATACCACGAGAAACACTACATTAGACTCTTCAAGTGGTTCTGCTTTATTTGGCTTGATCAGAATGCCACTTTGTGAAGAGTCTGAAGGAAGGCAGCAAGCAGGGATTATGGGAGGCTCTCCCCAGTAAGCCCTCTGGCTCTCCACCACATTCCATTTTACCAATGTAGTAAAAAGCCAGGCCTGGTAAACACAAACCAGCCCCACACACACCCATCCCCACATCCCCAACACTGTTGTGCAGACCCAGGAACTTTCCCTTTGGGCCGGCTTCTGAAAAGCTGCTGTGATGGGACAGCTCCCCATTCCCAATCCTTCCTGCAAGTTTTTTTTTGTTCTCTGTACAATTAATTAGCTAATAATTTTTGCTTCTGATCCATTCCTCATTAAAAAGCTGAATCCCCGAGTTGGAGCTGTCAGAACAAAGGTGGGAGAATTTATGTCTTAATTTTGGTTCATTATGGCAGGAAGACTCTTGCTCCCATCACTCTCTCTCCTCAGCCCCTCCCCTCTGAGCTCTGATGGCTCTGTGACCCTAAACGCCTCTCGCCTCTCACGCGGCAGCCGCCATGGAGGCTCTGTCTCTGCCCTTTATCTTCTGCCGCCTCATTAAGAGAAATGAACCTGAGTCTGAGCAAGACGACACAGGGGAAATAAAAATGTAATCCCTTGGTGCCACCTATAATGAATTGTTATGAAAACCATGAAAATATCTGTCTGCAGATATTGTTCTTTGATTTGAAGTCAGTGTTGTAAGCAGTAATTTTTGTCATTAAAGCTGTTAATCTGCTCAGCGCTCCTCATAAGTTTTTATGAAGAAAAACAGCCCTGCTGCCTCCCCACTCATTGCAGCGTACTTTGGAGGCCAACACACATGCAGAGCACCATGGAATAATTAGCTTTAATTATGGCTGATACTGCTGTCTGTTGCAAGTAGAGGGACGTCATGCTGCTGGGGCTGGGGATGGGCCTGCTCAGCCTTCGCAAGGCCAGAGGAGAGGGGCCCACAGCTTCGAGTCTGGGCTCTCAACCACAGCCGACCACAAACACCGTACACCACACTCCAGCCAGGGCAGATGCACTCTGGCCACCACATACTCATACCCAAGCGTGAACATGCACATTCATGTGCTCGCACACACACACACCTCACAACATATACACACACACAACTTCATCTCTCTCATCCTCCAATCATCATGCCCAAGTTCAACCACCACAAACACCCATACCATTCATGATCCACATACACTTCTAATCACAACATATGTATACCAAGTCATGGCAAGACATGCACGAACTAAGACAGGCACCACAAAAACTCAGCTTACCCGACCAGCTACAGCAGCATAAACATTCAACTATATCACATACATATCTCCATTCCCTCAGCTGCAACCCACACCACCACAATGTGGTGCCTGTGGGTTCACAGGCACCCATATGTGCCTTGATACATAAAGCCAACCCCAAACAGACACATACCCAACTATGAAACACACATCTGTGTGTTAGCTCTAAGAGGCAGCCAGATCAATCACCCCTATTATGTGAAAAGCCTAGTAATAAGTTCTATAGGAACAAATGTTCTTGACCTCAAAGAACTCATTGTATGGTCAGAAATAAGCATCTAGACTGAAAACAACTGGCAATTCATTTACCATCTATTGATGCACTGAGCACTGACTATCTGTCAAGCACAGGGCTGGGCGCTATGGAGTCTTCAGAGGTAAATAAGACATGGTCTGTGCCTCAAGAAACTTGTGGTAGACACAGATTGCCTTTCAAGAAATAATTTGTCCCACCTGCTGGGAGTGCTGTCTGCAGAGAGCCTTTAGCTGTCTGCAGCTCACACTACATCAACCACAGAGAGCTGCCTCGCCCAAGGTCACTCCCTGCCCAGAGCAGCCACATCTGATGACTGATCATTCTACAGGTAAAAAGGTCTGACCATTTGGTCAATCAATGCCAGACAACTCTGGCCAGCCACAGCTTCCCTCATCGGTGGAGGTTCTAGTAAGGTCTACATGTCAGGTCAATTTCTCCCTCTGCCCACTCCTTCTTCATTTTTCTCCCTTCCACAGATGTTGATCCAAAGGGCACTCCCTAATAAAAATCCTATGCCATTCAACTCTATCTCAGAGTCTACATCCCACAGAATGCAACCTGTGACAGAGCTAAATTCAACACTATAGATGCTATCTACCAAGTAAGAGTATCAGTGAGTAAGTGCTAAGGGGATTCTGGAAAGAGGGGAATTGAGTAGTAAGAGAAGGATTTTTGGAGAAGGTAAGATTTAAACTGGGTCTGGAATGATGGTTACCATTACATAGCTGAGGAAGCATAGAGCTTTTTAGAGAGAAATGACTTTGGCAAAGGCAAAAGAGCAAAAAGTACAAAGTGTGTTCTTACCTCAAGGAAATAGTGAGATGTAAGAATGAAACCAGACTGTGGACAGAGCTTGAATTGAAATTTTTAAAAAGGGTTGCACTTTATCCATTAGACAAATTGACTTCAACATTTGGCATTCCAGATTAACTACAAGGGATATGTAACCAAAAGTGCATCTAGCATGGTTATAATTATAGTCATAGAGGGACATCATAAATTCAGGAATATTTAAAAGGAGAGAGAGTAGGTTATGGTCATATTCAAAAAGACTGGCAACCACTGCTATAGCAAAGGCAATATTAGAGTTCTCTCACTGTGGTCCTCTAGGCCATCCATCCATTCAGTATTTATTGGGCACATACTGTGAGCAAGTCACATTCCAAATAAGTGCCCTCATGGAGTTTGCCCTCTAGTTGTGAAGACAGACATTAAACCAAGAAATAAACAAAAATATAGAAAGGATTTCATTTCAGTGTGATAAAAATGTGAATATAGCATGTAATACAAACAGACCAGGAGATTCAAACTGACCTAGATTGGGGCAGATTAGCAGTTAAAGAAGTTTTCCCTGAAAAATTAAAATTTTAAATGGTGGGACCATTTTAGTACTCAGTACTTAGTTGGGTCCTCAGAGTGCAAAAGTGAATAAGACCCGTCTGCTACTGAAAACATAGAAGGGGACAGAGATGCAAAACTGTAGGACTGAAGACAAATTTTGCCTATTTCACAACTTTTCCATAGGAAAGCACCTACATGGAAAAGGAAAAGTAGCTAATGCCATTTGCTTCATCATGATGACAGGGGCATTATGGATGGATTGCATATATGTGCTTGTGCAGTTTATTTATCCCTCCTCAAAGAATATATCCTGGGAAGTGATGGCTTGAGCTGGATTCCTAGTATCAAGTTGACCCAGGTTCATACTCTGCTTAAGTCCTGGGGTGATGCTGAGGTGAGGGGTCACTGGGATACTGCAACATCAGAAGCAGGAGCTGGAGTTCTGCTGCCACTTCTGGAGTCTAGCCACCTCCACCCCAGCTGCAGCCAGTATGCCTCCTGTTACCAGGGACTTTGTATGGATAAAGCATTTGTCCCAAGCAGACTGAATTTAGAGACATTTGAAGTTCTCCCTTTGTTCCATTTCAACAGTATTCAAAAATATTTAGCTTTGTTATTGCTTTGAACTAACTTCCTAGGGAGCTTTAAAAGAAGAAAAAAGGCCTTTTATTTGACTCATCACTCCATTAAATAATAACATTTGGGTCTGGTTTGAGAGTTCAAAAAATTAGTATTCATTTTTCCAATGATTCATTTAATCAGCTCAGTTCAAGTTCCTGTAGTTGGCCTAACCCAGAAGAATCTATACAATGAGGCATCGTGGTTGCTTAGGATTCATCCAAACTTCCCAACTACTCCCCACTAGGCCTGGATTTATGGGCTCAGGGGGAAATGGGAAGATGACCCCAGTATGAATAAATGAGAACAGTGGGTGAAGTCAAGATGGCGGCGTAGGCAGACTCTGAACTCACCTCCTCCCGCAGACACAGCCAATTTACAACTACTCGTGGAAAAATTAGCCCTGAGACAGAACTGAAAACTGGATGAGAGGAACTCCTGCAACAACGGACAATCCTAACTGAGGTAGAAGAGGCAGAAACTCCCTTCTGGAGAGGAAAAACGCCGCCTTCACAAGCCGCAGCGCCTCACGGCCACCAGGGAGCAGCCCAAAGGTCCGCAGCCGTCCCAGGAGGAGCGGGGCCCTGAGCCGGGGAGCGCCCCCGCTGTGGGCATTTTGTGGACCCAGCACAATCGAGATGAGTGGCAGAATATCTGACTTTGCCTGCTACTAAAACATTGGGGAGTACCCCCAGAAAAGCTGATTCACAAAGAAATTAAAACCAGCTCTTAAAGGGCCCACGCGCAAACTCACCCATTTCAGAAAGCAACCTAAAATCACCAGAAAGAAAGGTGCACAGTGCTTTGGTGAAAAGAGACTCACCTGATAGGCCCTGAGTGCATCTCGGTGAGAGGTGAGACCTCTCCAGGGACTGGGACATTGGCAACAGCCATTGTTGTGGCCTGGTGTGGGCGTGCTGACAGAGACGCCATTGGAGTTCTCCCTGAGGCCTGCTAGCCCAGGGTCTGCCCCACCCACTAGAGCACCGATTTAATCCAGCTCAGCCAGGGCAGGCAGCCCACCCCAGAGACTGGCCCCACCCAACAACAAGCCCTCAGGCAACTTGTGGGCCTGCATAGATTGGTAACTGGATTCTCTGCAGCCTGGCAACTGAGCTGAATTCAGTGGGGCAGGGCGTGCACAAGGAGCGGGTGGAGAGTGTGGGGCAGTGGTGGAGTGTGTGGGGCTCCCGCCGTGGAGAGACTAGGTCCGCTTCGGGAGGTTGGGGCGTGCACACGGGGCAGGACTGTGTTGACCGTGTGTGTGGACCTGTGGGCGGCAGGGCTTGTCAGCTGCAGAAGACTTGTGCTTCTCAAAGACCCACATAGGGGGTTTGCCCCACCTTCCAAAACCTGAAACAATTGGGTGCTCCCGTGCCTGAGGCCAGCCCCACCCAGCTGCAATCCCCAGAGAGCTGACAAAAGACCTAAAGGCTGGAGGCTTATAGCAATTGTAAGGCCCTGAGCCTAACAACCTGTCATGGTGGGGGCCTACTCACTTAAAAGAAATACTGCAACACAAATGTGGTATTAGAACTTGCAGCCAACTGTGCTGGGGCTCCCCACACCTCATAAAGAGACTGAAGGGCCCACAACAACTACAAGCAGCTGAGCATTACAACAGCTGGCCAGGAGCATAACTCAGCCTCCCTGGGCGCCTACAGGGAGAGCAAACAGGCCACAACAGAAGGACACACGTAACCCACATAGGGGTCACCCTGGGACATTGAGAACTGAGGGAAGAACACTGGAGGCCTCCTAAGCCATCACTTACATAAGATCACCTATCCAAGAGCAGGAAACGTAGCTGGCCTACCTAATACATAGACACAAGTACAAGGAAAGAGGCAAAATGAGGAAGCAAAGGAATACATTCCAAGTAAGGGAACAGGACAAAACCCTGGAAAACGAAATAAGTGAAACAGAAATGAGCAACCTACCCGACAGAGAGTCCAAACAAAGAGTGTTAAGGATGCTCACTGATCTGGGGAGAAGAATAGATGAACTCAGTGAGAATATCAACAAAGAAATGGAAGATAAAGAACCAATCAGAAATGAAGAATACAATACTGGAAATGAAAAATTCATTAGAGGAACTCAAAAGCAGAGTAGAGGATACAGAAGAACGGATCTGTGAGCTGGACAAAAGACTAGAAGAAATTACCCAAGCTGAACAGGTAAAAGAGAAAAGAATTAAAAAGACTGAGGACAGTCTAAGGGACCTCGGACAACATCAAGTGCACTAACATCCGTGTTATAGGTGTCCCGGAAGGAGAAGAGCAAGACAAAGGGGCAGAGAATCTATTTCAAGAAATAATAGATGAAAACTTCCCTAACCTAAGGAAGGAAACAGACATCCAGGTACAGGAAGCACAGAGAGGCCCAAACAAGATAAACCCAAAGAGGCCCACACCAAGACACATCATAATCAAAATGCCCAGAATTAAAGATAAAGAGAGAATCCTAAAAGCCGCAAGAGAAAGTCAAGTTACATAAAAAGGAAACCCCATAAGGCTATCAGCTGACTTCTCAGCAGAAACCTTACAGGCTAGAAGAGAGTGGCATGATATATTTAAAGTTCTTAAAGGAAAAAACTTACAGCCAAGAATACTCTACCCAGCAAGGTTATCATTCAAAATGGAAGGAGAGATCAAAAATTTCCCAGACAAGCAAAAACTAAAGGAGTTTGTCACCAAGAAACCAGTACTACAAGAAATGTTAAAGGGACTGATTTAAGGGGAAAAGAGAAGACCACAAATAGGAAAAATTATCTATTTCCATGATAAGAGGGTAATGGACACAAATGCACAAAAAAGAGGTTAGATATGATATCAAAAACATAAAACAAGGGAGGAGGGGAGTTAAAGAGTAGAGCTTTCAGACAGAAGTCAAACTAAAGAGACCATCAATTCTGTATAGAAGAAGAAAGGAACAGAGAAGGACTACTAAAACACTGAGGAAAAAAAAAGTTAAAAAATGGCAGTAAGTACATACTTATCAATAGCTACTTTAAACGTCAATGGACTAAAGGCTCCAATTAAAAGGCATAGGGTGGCTGATTGGATAAAAAAACAAGACTCATATTTATGTTGCATACAAGAGACACACTTCAGACCTAAAGACACTCACAAACTGAAAGTGAAGAGATGGAAAAAGATACTCCATGCAAATGGCAATGAAAAGAAAGCTGAGGTAGCAGTACTCATATCAGACAAAATAGACTTTAAAACAAAAACTGTAAAAAGTGACAAAGAAGGGCATTACATAATGATCAAGGGAACAATCCAACAAGAGGATATAACGCTTGTAAATATCTACGCACCCAATGTAGGTGCACCTAAATATATAAAGCAATTATTAACAGACATAAAAAGAGAAATAGACAGTAACACAATAATAGTAGGGGACTTTAACACTCCACTTACACCAACAGATAGATGATCCAAACAGAAGATCAATAAGGAAACATTGGCCTTAAATGACACACTAGAACAGATGGACCTAGTAGATGTATACAGAGCATTCCATCCAAAAACCGAAGAATACACGTTCTTTTCAAATGCACATGAAACATTCTCCAGGATTGATCACATATTAGGCCACAAAACAAGTCTCCATAAATTTAAGAAGATTGAAATAATACCAAGCATCTTTTTTGACCACAACGGTATGAAACTAGAAATCAACTATAGGAAGAAAATCAGAAAACCCACAAATACGTGGAGATTAAACAAAATGCTACTGAACAATGACTGGGTCAATGAAGAAATCAAAGAAGAAATCAAAAAATACCTGGAGACAAATGAAAATGAAAATACGACATGCCAGAATTTATGGGCTACAGCAAAAGCGGTTCTAAGAGGGAAGTTTATAGCAATACAGGCCTATCTCAACGAACAAGAAAAATCTCAAATAAACAATCTAACAATGCACCTAAAGGAACTGGAAAAAGAAGAACAAACAAAGCCCCAAATCAGTAGAAGAAGGGAAATAATAAAAATCAGAGCAGAAATAAATGAAATAGAGACCATAAATGAAATAGAGACCAAAAAAAGAATAGAAAAAATTAATAAAACCAAGAGCTGCTTCTTTGAAAAGATAAACAAAATTGACAAACCTTTAGCTAGACTCACCAAGAAAGAAAGAAAGAAGGCACAAATAAGTAAAATCAGAAATGACAGAGGAGAAATTACAACAGACACCTCAGGAATACAAAAGATTATAGGAGACTACTATGAAAAGCTATATGCCAACCAATTCGACAATCTGGAAGAAATGGATAAATTCTTAGAATCATACAACCTTCCAAAACTGGATCAAGAAGAAGTAGAGAATTTGAATAGACCAATCACCAGTAAGGAGATCGAAACAGTAATCAAAAACCTCCCCAAAAATAAAAGTCCTGTACCAGATGGCTTCCCTGGTGAATTCAAAATTCAAAGAAGACTTAATACCTATCCTTCTCAAACTCTTCCAAAAAATTGAGGAGGGGGGGAAGCTCCCTAACTCATTCTATGAAGCCAACATTACCCTAATACCAAAACCAGACAAAGACAACACAAAAAAAGAAAATTACAAGCCAATATCACTGATGAACATCGATGCAAAAATCCTCAACAAAATAATAGCAAATCGCATACAACAATACATTAAAAAGATTATACACCATGATCAAGTGGGATTTATTCCAGGTATGCAGGGATGGTTTAACATTCGCAAATCAATCAACGTAATACACCACATTAATAAAATTAAGAATAAAAATCACATGATCATCTCAATAGATGCAGAGAAAGCATTTGACAAGATACAGCATCCATTTATGATAAAAACTCTGAATAAAATGGGTATAGAAGGAAAGTACCTCAACATAATAAAGACCATATATGAGAAACCCACAGCTAATATCATCCTCAATGGTGAAAAACGGAAAGCTATCCCTCTAAGAACAGGAATCAGACAAGGATGCCCACTGTCACCACTCCTATTTAACATAGTACTGGAAGTCCTAGCCAGAGCAATCAGGCAAGAGAAAGAAATAAAAGGGATCCAAATTGGAAAGAAAGAAGTGAAACTGTCACTATTTGCAGATGACATGATTTTATATATAGAAAACCCTAAAGAATCCACCAGAAAACTTTTAGAAGTAATAAACGAATATGGTAAAGTTGCAGGATACAAAATCAACATACAAAAATCAGTTGCATATCTATACACTAACAACAAAGCAGCAGAAAGAGAAATTAAGAATACCATCCCATTTACAATTGCAACAAAAAGAATAATATACCTAGGAATAAACTTAACCAAAGAGGTGAAAGAGCTGTACACTGAAAACTATAAAACATTGCTGAAAGAAATTGAAGAAGACACAAAGAAATGGAAAGATATTCCATGCTCTTGGATTGGAAGAATTAACATAGTTAAGATGTCCATACTTCCTAAAGCAATCTATAGATTCAATGCAATCCCTATCAAAGTTCCAACAACATTTTTCACAGAAATAGAACAAAGAATCCTAAAATTTATATGGAACAACAAAAGACCCCGAATAGGTAAAGGAATCCTGAGAAAAAAGAACAAAGCTGGAGGTATCACACTCCCTGATTTCAAAATATACTACAAAGCTATAGTAACCAAAACAGCATGGTACTGGCACAAAAACAGACACACAGATCAATGGAATAGAATCGAAAGCCCAGAAATAAACCCACACATCTATGGACAGCTAATCTTTGACAAAGGAGCCAAGAACACACAATGGAGAAAAGAAAGTCTCTTCAACAAATGGTGTTGGGAAAACTGGATAGCCACATGCAAAAAAGTGAAAGTAGACCCTTACCTTACACCATACACAAAAATTAACTCCAAATGGATTAAAGACTTGAATATAAGACCTGAAACTATGAAACTGCTAGAAGAAAACATAGGCAGTACGCTCTTCGACATCGGTCTTAGCAACATATTTTCAAGCACCATGTCTGACCGGGCAAGAGAAACAATAGAAAAAATAAACAAATGGGACTACATCAAACTAAAAAGCTTCTGCACAGCAAAGGAAACCATCAACAAAACGAAAAGACAACCTAACAATTGGGAGAAGATATTTGTAAACTATACATCTGATAAGGGCTTAATCTCCAAAATATATAAAGAACTCATGCATCTCAACAACAAAAAAACTACCAACCCAATTAAAAAGTGGGCAAAAGACCTGAACAGACATTTCTCCAAAGAAGATATACAGATGGCCAACAGACACATGAAAAGATGTTCAAAATCATTAACTATCAGGGAAATGCAAATCAAAACTACAATGAGATATCACCTCACGCCCGTCAGAATGGCTATAATTAACAAGACAGGAAACAACATGTGTTGGAAAGGATGTGGAGAGAAGGCAACTCCCATACACTGCTGGTGGGAGTGCAAACTGGTGCAGCCATTATGGAAAACTGTATGGAGATTCCTCAAAAAATCAAGGATAGAACTACCATATGATCCAGCTATTCCACTGCTGGGTATTTATTCAAAGAAATTGAAAACACCAATGCATAAAGATACATGCACCCCTGTGTTCATTGCAGCGTTATTCACAATAGCCAAGACTTGGAGGCAACCAAAGTGCCCATCAAGGGACGAATGGATAAAGAAGATGTGCTATATATACACAATGGAATACTACTTGGCCATAAGAAACAATGAAATCCAGCCATTTGTGACAACATGGATGGACATTGAGGGTATTATGCAAAGTGAAATAAGTCAGAGGAAGAAGGTCAAATACCTTATGACTTCCTTCATTAAGTAGTAGATAATAACAACAGTAAACAAACACATAGAGACAGAGATAGGATTGGTGGTTACCAGAGGGGAAGGGGGGAGGGAGGAGGGCGAAAGGGATAATTCAGCACGTGTGCGTGGTGATGGGTTGTAATTATTATTTGAGTGGTGAACATGATGTAATCTATGCAGAAATAGAAGTATAATGATGTACACCTGAAATTTATACAATGTTATAAACCAACGTTACTGCAATAAACAAACAAAATAAATAAATAAATAAATACATTCGAGTTTATAATGGAAAAAAACAAAAAGAAAGATGAAGTCTGAACTAAATTAATGGATATATATTTTTTTTATTGATGTTTTAATGGTTTTTAACATTGTGAAATTTTGGGTTGTGCATTTTTGTTTGTCCATCACCATATATATGACTCCCTTCACCCCTTGTGCCCACCCCCCACCCCCACTGCCCCTGGTAACCACAGTACAGTTTTCTCAGTCCATGTGTTGGTTTATATTCCACATATGAGTGAGATCATACAGTGTTTGTCTTTCTCTTTCTGGCTTATTTCACTTAACATAATACGCTCCAGGCCCATCCATGTTGTTGCAAATGGGATGATTTTGTCTTTTTTTATGGCTGAGTAGTATTCCATTGTATATATATACCACATTTTCTTAATCCAATCGTCAGTCAAGGGACACTTAGGTTGCTTCCACTTCTTGGCTATGGTGAATAATGCTGCAATGAACATAGGGGTGCATAAGCCTCTTTGGATTGTTGATTTGAGGTTCATTGGATAGATTCCCAGTAGTGGGATGGCTGGGTCATAGGGTAACGGATATATTTTTGATGTTTACTTTCCCAAAGCAATCTACTTTAATTTTCTGATTATAAAAAACAATATTTTACAACAATAGGTAGAAATTCTAAAATGCATACTGTTTTGAAAATACTGTATAAAAGATAGAAAATATGTATAATACACACATTTTGTTGTTTTTGCTAAATAAAATGACTTACTGCCCAAAAGAAAAAAAAATGAGAACAGTGACTTCTACTAAAGGGAACAAACAAATCAAACTATGACCTCTTACTAAGCTAGGAATCAAAGAAAATTTTCTTAATATATTTAAAGTATATATCAGACCATAGCAGAAAGCATAAAAAGGAAAGGACAAAATCACTATTATTTGAAATCATAATTAACTTCCTAGAAAATCCAAGGGAATCAACTGAAAAACTATTTAAACTAATAAGAGAGTTCAATGTGAGGTAAGACACAAAGTAAATAAACAAAAATTAATAACTTTCCTATGTGCCAGCAAAAATCCATTGTAAAATTTCCTATTGAAGAAAGAACCCATTTACATAGAAATAAAAAATGTAAAATTCCTAAGAATAACTTAAACAAAAAAAGATCAAGACCTATATAGATATAGATTTTTTTTTGATGAGGAAGATTGGCCCTGAGCTAACATCTGTTGCCAATCTTCCTCTATTTTTCATATGTGGGTCCCTGCCACAGCATGGTTTGATGAGCAGTGTGTAGGTCCACGCCCAGGATCCAAACCCATGAACCCCAGGCTGCCAAAGCAGAGTACGCAAACTTAACCACTACATCACCAGGCCAGCCCCAAGATGTATATATTTTTTAATCTTTTAAATAAACCCAGGCATAACTGAAAAGTATCAAGCAATCTGAAGCTTAAACGCATGATGCTATAAAGGGCTTGTGGATCTGAACTCCTTTCTGTCATTAATTTTATTCTTGGTGAATTCTCTACCTAGAAATAATGATTTTGCTTCATTAACGACCAGCCCTTTCCAGCCCTGGGTAATGGGAGAGCAACAGAATGCAGTTTAAACTTTTTGCCTGCTGAAAGCCAATCAAAGGATATGGTTCTGAGATTGCTGTAGCTCTGACCAACAACACAGCCACCTAACTGTTCAAAAACACTTGGACTCATCTGAGAAGACTGAAGATAAATGTCATAGAATGAAAGTTTACATTTAATATAAACACAGTAAGTATGTGTTAAATAAATAATGCTTACATGTCCAAAATTGTCATGTCTTGATTACAATAATAAAACTTCTTAATTTTACACAGCACCTTCACAAGCAATGTCTCACTTCATCCTCACAAAAACTCTATAAAGTAAGTAGTGCAGGTGTGATTTTTAAACACTAGTATATATAAAGCATATATTCTGCTCCATGGCATACATAAGCAGTGTGCTAAATGTTCAACACACAATAACTCATTCAATGATGTATATGATATCACTCTGAGATTGGTGTTATTACTATGATGCTTATTTTATGGATAAGAAGCTGAGGCAGAGATAGGTTAAAAATCTAATTACAGAGCCAGTAAGTGGCGGAGTTATGATGAGCCCAGCTAAGTCTGACTTCAAAAGCTTCACTCTTAAACCCTCACACTATGCTTCTTCTGATGGTGATGGTATTATTATGATTCTTATCACAATCAGCAGTAGCAGCAGCAGCAGCAGCATTATTACCTATTGCATTAGTTTGCTCAGGCTGCCATAACAGAATAAAACAAATTTGGTGACAAACAACAGAAATTTATCTTCTTACAGTTCTAGAGGCTTGAAGTTCAAGATCAAGGTGCCAGCAGGATTGGTTTCCGGTGAGGTCTCTCTCCTTGGCTTGCAGACAGCTGCCTTCTGCAATTTTACATGACACATGTAAAATTCCTCACACGGCCTTTCCTCTGTGCATGCACACCTTGGTATCTCTTCCTCTTCTTATAAGGACACCAGTCCTATTGGATAAGGTCCCCACTCTTATGACCTCATTTAAGCATAATTACCTCCTTAAATGCCTTATCTCCAAATACAGTCATATTAAGGGTTAGAGCTTCAACCTATAAATTTCAGTCCATAACATCTATACTTAAAGATAAGGAAACTGAGGTGCAGGGAAGTTAATGGACTTGCTAAGGACACATAACTATAAAGCAGAAGAACTTAGGCTCAAACCTAAATATACCCAAGTCTAAATCCCATGTTCTTTCCAATTCCCCACAGTAATTATTCACACTGTGGGAAGGGAAGTGGTATGTAAACAATGCAAAAGAACAGATAATACAAAAGTCATTTTCATTCTGCTTTGGAACACTCAGTATATATTTTCAAACCCTGTTTTATCTTCATCATTATTTCTAAACTGCCACTAAAATGAGTTTGCATTGCCTTGCTGTGCCTTCACCCATACCTCCAACCTGAGAACAAAGAGGGGTAGACCAAAACCAAATGGACATGCATTGATTGCAAAGACAGCAGGACATTAAAATTCTACCATAGCTAAACCAGAACTGACTGTACGTACTTTGATATACTCAGAGAGAAAGAGCTATATAAATTCAAATTGCTCTCCTACCTGGATATTTAATTCAACTTCACGGGGTCCTAGACTGCAGGTACAGTATTATTTTCCACATAGATTCATTCATTCATTTATTCAGCTAGCATTTATGGAGCAGGGTCCACCAATCATTCAATCCTAAACTAATTCATTTAGTCAATGGATGGCACTGCCCTCTTTACTTTCCCCCAGACACAGACCTGTGCAGTCAGGAAAGGGACCTTTCTTGGGGTTTTCTCTCAATGTCTCCACCCATATCCTTCCACTCCAAACCCCTAAACACCAAAATAAGATGGTCTATCTCTAGCAATAGGTATTGTTATTGTGCTTATTTTACAGAGAAGAAAACTGAGACGGAAGGGATAAAGTTCAATGTCATACAATTCATGAGTGGTAGTGCCAGGATTAGAACCCAAGCAGCCTGACACCAGAGACTACACTTGTATCTGCTATGCTATGTATACTTCTTGATATATTTCTTTAATTCCTTTATCAACATAAGAACTGAAGGAAAGTTTAGGCTTGCAAAGTTTAGAAAGACTTACCTAAAGAAAGGAAATCTTTTTTTCTCCCCAAAGTCCCAGTACACAGTTGTTATCATAGTTGTAGAGTTGTAGCTCTTCTATGTTGGACGCCGCCTGAGTATGGCTTGATGAGCAGTGAGTAGGTCTGCACCCAGGATCCGAACCAGTGAACTCCGGGAATGCACTAACATAACCGCTATGCCACTGGGCCGGCCCCATGAAGGGAAATCTTAAGGTGAAAACATAAGGCCTGAGAAGTCAAGGGATTTGTCCAAGGCCACCCAGTGAAGCAGGAGACAAACAGTGCTCAGAACATGGATTCCTTGCCTTACCATCCTGACCCACTTTCAGGGATCTAGCACCCCCATAATTCTGGAAGGTAAGAGAACCTCAAGCCCCAGCCCACTATCCATTGTCCACTTGAGCATGGCATTCCCTCCACGCGTCCCAGTGAGCACAGGGAGGGCGTACATATCCTGCACAGTGCCCCATTATGGGTAATTCCCCCTAATGGGGTAAGACTAAGAATGAAAAATAAATATAATAGAAGAGGTAATGTATGATATGTAAGAAGGGGCTAAGTGCTAAGGAAAAGAAAATAGAGTAAAGTAAAGGGAGTAAGGAGTGCCACCTGTGGGGTGAAGGAGGGGGAGGAGTTGGAGTTACAGTTTTAACCAGTGTAGTCAGGGTGGGCCTCATTGAGAAGGTGACAACTGAGCAGAGAACTAAAGGAGATAAAGGACACTGCCAGGCAGATATCTGAGGAACAGGCATTCTAGGCAAAGGGAACAGCATACTGCAAAGGTCCCAAGGGGAGTGGACAGGGAGATTGGTCAGGAGGTTATTTTGTAGTAATCCTAGCTAGAGATGATAGTGGCTAGAGATATCTAGTGGATAGAGATAGAGGTTGAATTCTGGATATATTCTGAAGGCCAAGTCCACAGTATTTCCTGACAGATTGGTTGTGGGAGGCGAGAGATAAAGTGTTCAAGCATGTCTCCAAGTTTTTGGCTTGAGCACATGGAAGGATGGAGATGCCATCAACTGAGAAGAGAAAGGCTGTGTATGAAGCAGGTTTGGGGTGGGAGTGGAAAGGAAGATCAGGGATTCAGTTTGGGACAAGTTGAGTTTGAGATGTCTATCAGATATCCAAATGAAGAAGCTGAGAAGGCTGCAGAATGTATGAGTCTGAGGTTCAGGAGAGAAGTCTGGCTGAAGATGTGAAGTTGAAAGTCATCAGCACAACAGACAGCATTTAAATCCAGGCAACCAGCCAAACTCTCCAAGGGAGCGAATGTAGATAGAAAAAAGAGGAAGACTAAGGACAGAGCCCTGGGGCATTCCAACATTCAGAGGTCAGGAAGAGGAGAAACAGGAAAGGAGATTTGGAAGCAGCAACCAGCGAGGTGGGAGGAGAACCAAGCAAGTGTGTGGTGTTGTGGACACCAAAGGAAGAAAGCATATCAAGAAGGAAGAAGTGTTCAGCTATATCAAAAGCTGCCAATAGGTCACGTAACATGAGTTCTGAAAAATGAGCACTAACTTAAACAACATGGAGGTCACCTGGTAACCTTAACAGAAACAATTTTGATGGAAGGATATGGGCGCAAAAGCTTGATTGGGGCGGATTTAAGCGAGAAAAAAGGGAAGAGGGCCGGCCCAGTGGCGCAAGCAGTTACGTGTGCGCGCTCCGCTGTGGCGGCCCAGGATTCGCTGGTTCGGATCCCGGACGCGCATCGACGCACCTCTTGTTAAGCCATGCTGTGGCAGCATCCCACATAAAGTGGAGGAAGATGCGCACGGATGTTAGCCCAGGGCCAGTCTTCCGCAGCAAAAAAGAGGAGGATTGGCATTGGATGTTAGCTCAGGGCTGGTCTTCTTCACAAAAAAAAAAGAAAGGAAGAGGAGAAAATGAAGACAGCACAATGACCAAATAAATGGGGTCACAATTAGCGTGAAAGGTAGAATCAAGAGAAAATTTTTTTTAAGATGTGAAAAATAACAGCATATTTAAATGCTGATGGGAAAGAGGAAGAGATTGAGGCTGTAGGAAAGAGAGAGAAGAATTGCTGAAATAATGTCCTTGAGTAGGCAAGAGGCCAGGGTCTAGGGCACAAGTGAAGGAATTTACCTTTAGATAGAAGCATGAGTAATTCATTTATCACAACAGGCCCAGACAGAGTCTATGGGTGCAGATGCTGGTGGATGGGGTTACGTATAGGTGCTCAGGAGAGGGACTGTCAATAAATAAAGACTAGTGAAGGAAGCACGGCCAGGCCATGAAGGACCATACAAACTTCCATAAGTGGTCCAGACTTGATTCTGAGTGCAATATAGAGTGACATTGAACTTTTAGGCAAATTTTTTACTTTATAAAACTTATTCACAAGAATATGTAAAACAGATTTAAGGTGGAAATAGAACCTAAAAAGAGAGACCAATTAGGAAGATGTTGATGATGTCTAGATGAAAGAAGATGACTTAACACAAATAATGGCAATAGGAATAGAAAGAAGTTGGTAAATTTGAAATTTTTAAAGCAATGGATTCCAAAGGACCTGATAATCAATCGAATATGATGAAAGGGGGCTGGGAGTTGGGAAATGACCTCCGTCTCCCGGCTCCGGCAACTGGAAGGATAGACCTACCATTCATTACCTAAGGAATTCAAGAGGAAGAACACAATTGGGATAGAAGATAAATAGCTGGTTTCTGACCTCTTGGGTTTTAGACATCTATGGGGTACCCACAGTGAGGACATCTCCCAGGTCATGGATTATGTAGAGCATGAGCTGAGGAAAGAGCTCTGATTTGGAGCTAAAGGTCTGGGAGTCATTCTAGACAGTTACTGCTATAACATGGACAGGGTCTGAGCGATTAACTGATGCGTGTAGTGCTGTCTGCTCCTACACACAATGGTCCAGACCACTCTACTTTTACAGGACTCCTCTCTTTGACTTCAGTTGTCTCCCTGATGTCAACAGAACCAGTTTTTAATCTGTCTTTGTTTTACATTTCCGGTATCTGTATAAAGGCATGAGAATACTAGTCTGGCAGAATAAAATAACGGACCTTCGTCACAGCAACTCAGAGACATTTTCCATTTTCAATTTTATGGATACTTTCTTGCTAGTTAAGGTTTTAGATAAAAGGATGCTACTATAAAATGCATTCTAGTTCTTAACTACAAACAACATTTTTACCATGTGCTACTGTGGATGACACAAGCATTGTTTGTCTCCATCTACAAGATTAGCAAAAAGCTAATTATCTAAAGCAGTGTTTCCTAAAATGTGGACACATACCCCTCTCTGTGCAGTCAAGATGTTTTTAGGTGATATGGGAGATGATTTTATAATTTTATTTATTTTTTCCCCCCAAAAGCCCCAGTAGATAGTTGTATGTCATTGCTGCACATCCTTCCAGTTGCTGCATGTGGGACGCGGCCTCAGCGTGGCCAGAGAAGCGGTGTGTTGGTGGCGCCCGGGATCCGAACCCAGGCCGCCAGCAGCGGAACACGCGCACTTAACCGCTAAACCACGGGGCCGGCCCCGGAGATGATTTTAGATGGTACATGAACATGGCACTAAACAACAATGACTTTCATTGCAAGAAAGTTTATTTCATTTTCCATTTTCTTCCAACCCTTCTGATTAGGCCAGTGCAAAGAGAAAGACACACTTTGATGCTAGTGTGTCTTTTTTTTTCCTTTTTGTGAGGAAGATCAACCCTGAGCTAACATCTGATGCCAATTCTCCTCTTTTTTCTGAGGAACTCTGGCCCGAGCTAACATCCATGCCCATCTTCCTCTACTTTATACGGGACTCCGCTACAGCATGGCTTGACAAGCAGTGCGTTGGTGCGCACCCAGGATCCAAACTGGCAAACCCTGGGCTGCCGCAGAGGAGCGCGCGCACTTAACCACTTGCGCCACCGTGCCAGCCCCTGCTAGTGTGTCTTTACTGTCTGCTAGTATCCCTTTATTACAGAGATAAAGCAGGCCTTGGGTTCAGAGCCTTCCACAAACCACAGCTTCTAATTAGAACTCAATAACATTGTTTTATTTTCATTGTATTTATTTTTATACTTAACTTTTATTTGTGGCAAATGGTTTCCATTTATAGCATGGATACCAAATGTCCTTCTCGAATAGATTGAGTATTTTAAAGTGAATCAGTTACAAGAAAAATATTAAGTAAAAGATGGTTCTTGAATATGTCCAAAAACATGAAGATGGTAGTATTAACAGATACTTAAGAAAAGTAAAATTTTGACTCATATAAAATAACATGTTAAAGATTTTATTTATTATTAACTCATTACTTAAATGAGGGAACCAGGCAGATGATATAACCAGTTCAAAGGAGAAGTCAAAGAAGCACAAATGTATATTACTTAAAAGAATATTAATGTGGAAACGGACACAAAACCAACTTTTGCATGGGGGCTGAAGCAATGTCCCTCCACTGGACAGAATTCATTTGCATATCAAGAAACAAGAATTATCTTGCTTTGCTGTTATCTATAATTTACAGAGTAATAAAATATTTCAAGGGCAATGAAAGGCAAGAATCAAACATTCTGGAAGGGTGTGCTCTAAACAATACATAGTTTTTCATTGAAGCCCTGGTCCAAGGCAATTTATAGTCCAAATCCTAGGGAGGCAGCATTGAATAGATGAAAAGGTACACAGTCAGTGGAGGTCTGGAAATCTGGAGTCTTGACCCTGCAACTATATGAGCTTGGGCAACTAATTTCTCCTTTTGGCCTCAGATTACTTATCTGAAAATGAAGGACCTGGACAAGATACTTTCCAAGGGTCCTACATGTTATGAAATTCTCAGGTTCATGATACTTAAACCTCCAGGACTTTAGCTGTATAAGAGTGGCATGTTGAAACAATACTTGTACTTTTATTTTGAAAAAGTATCTCTTATTTTCTTAACCTGGAATTGGCTTGCTCTCCAGCCTTCTCAGAGCCAAAGCAGGGAAGTTTCCTCCATTTACTCAGACCAGAAGAGTAGTCAACGGACAAGTAACCAGTGATCACCATTCATACACCAATGACTGTGTTAGAAACAGGGTGTCTTCCTTTGTGTTCATCTTGTAATTAAGACTTTGCTGAAATCCAACAAATATACTTCATTTATCATCATCATTATTACTATCATTAATAACCAGAGAAGTCCCAGCTTCCACTGGCTACCACATCATATCATTAACTTCCTTCTCCCTGAACTAGCTGCAGGTCCCACTCCTGCTTAGAAAGTTCCTGTGTCGTGGGAGGTATTAACATAGTTATTTTTAAAGTAATTTGATATGAGAATTTCAGAGATGCACAGTTCAATTTCTGTACCCCCTTCTGAGTTTTTCTGGACCACCATTTTAAGGAAGCTGGATTAATATAATTTACATTGAATCCAATTCTTTCCTTTCTCGAGCGACAGGGGATGGGGACAAGGCAGAGGTTAAGAGGACTACACTTCATGACCTTATATCAGGGAAGAGCCTAGAGAGTGCAAATACTGTCTTTTTCTCCTCAAACGTACTCCTGAATTGTCTTGGTACCCTGCCAGAGCTGGAGTGAAAAACTAAGAGGGTGGGCTTTGCTGCCAGCAAGTTTTGGATCTGACATTTATCAAGCAAATTCATCCATTTCTCTGCACCTTGGTTTCCTGATCTGATAAAAAAAAATTCTCATAGAATCACAGGGTTTTTGTGAGGCTTAAAATTAGGTATGTAAAACACTTCGCACAATGCCAGTACGCACTTAACAAATGTTACCTGTTGTTGCAACTGCCCCGTCCCTACCTGACTGCACTTGGAATTGGAAAACAGAAGTAACCTTAAAAATAAGCATTCTTTCACTCAGTCATTCAACAGATATTTTCTCCCTTAACCCATTTCAATTATTTTCCATCATAAAAATTGTAATACAAGTTTATTAACATCTGCAGTCAGTGTTGGAAAGTACATACACCAAAGAATTAGGAGTAATTTCTGAAGTGTGGGATTAGGAGAATTTCACTTCATACGGGCAACATTGCAGAGTTTTGTTGAGTAACACATATATATATCATTATTATAAATTTTTTTAAAGATTTCCGTTTTGAGAAAACTGATATATGCAAGTACCGTGAGTACATGATAGCTTGCAAAAACAGAAAAAGAAGAAAGAAAAGACTCTTCCTCCTACCACTCCAGCTATCATTGTTGTAACTCCTCTGAAAAGCCAGGAAGGGTTGATTCCTGCAGAATGTTAATAAAAGATCCTGGATACAAGCGTAACAGCTCTGGAAAGCTGGAGTTCTTAAAATTTGGAAGATCATGGATCCCACTAAGTATGTGATGAAAGCCATGGACCTTCCTCCAAGGGATAGTGCATACACAAAATAGCTGCACACAATTACAGGGTGGTCCTAAATCTCCTGAGATTTGTCAAGGTACAACAAACCCTAATATTAATGTCTGCAGTACCGTATACCACTAACAATATCTTTCACCTATCTGCCTATTTGACTAAAAGCATACCAAGAAGGTCCCATGGCCAAAAATATCTTCCCCACAGGCCTGACTCTGGCTGGCACCTAATAGCTCACTATTAAGGAATTCCTTTGAATCAAGGCATTATTACCTAGAAAACTGCCAGACATTTATAAGACCCAAAGAGATTTAACATATTAAAGCTTGTATCATTCATTCATTTATTTTTACAACAAATATTTATCAAACACATGCTATATTTCAGGCAATAGGGTAAACAAGACAGTTTTCCTTGAACTCAGTCTAGTGTGTAGGAGGGGATGGGCAGAGAGATGGACAATAAACATGTAAACAAACTAATTAGTGCTGTAATTGGTTAATGATGGTGCTATGAAGAAAAGAAAACAAAGTAATGGAACAAAATGGCTTGGAGAGGACAATTTTACATAGGGTGCTCAAGGAGGCTTTCTGTAGACCTGCCTGGTGACAACAAGCCTGTAGTATTAAAATATGTGAAGAAAGACATTTCATGTCAGTCATGAAAAGGTTCGTTGAATCTGCATATCACATTTTTTCTCAGATGAAGGCAGCTTTTAAAAATAAGAAGAGAGCAAGTCAAGAAAAGAAGATACCACAGAGAGAGAAGGAAGAGGGCAACCACAGGAGAGTCACAAATAGGGAGAAAGATTGAGAAAAATGGGTAGGGAAGAGAGGTAAAAGGCCAGACATGTGATTATACTTTGGAATAGTTAGAATCTTTTCAGCTGCAAATAATACACATCTGGCTCAAACTGGCTTAAATAATAGGGAATTTTACTGGCTTACACAGGTGGAAATTCAGAAGTAATGCAGGATTTGGGTGTGATACCATCAGGGCTCCAGCTCTGTTTTTCTTTGATTCTCAACTATGTCCTCCTCAGTAGAGACAGAGATAGAGATAAAGATGAGTAGAGATAGAGATGATAGAAAGGTATAGAAATAGACACAGGAATAAATATAGGTATAAGTATATGTCTGGTACATTTAGGCTTTTCTATCCCCCTTGCTCCCAAAAACATTTTCTGGCTTTGCTCACTTGGTTTCTTCCACTCCCCAGCTCTTGGAGACAGGCTCTGCTATCATCAGACAGTTCTTTAGATTCTGTGACAGAGGCAGGGAAAGGTAGATAGACATAGGGCACAAAGGCTAGCACTGGAGGTGGAGCTTTCCTGGGAATTTTATAAAACTGTAGAAAAGGAGAAACCACACAGTACGAAGGAATTATATGATCAGATAAGAGGGATATTGTTAAAGGAGATTTTGTGGCATCTGTCTCCCCTTCTTAATGTTTGAGCAATTTAAATAAAGAACTTGAGAAGTTGTTTTATACTGACATTTTTGTTTTTTTTAACTAAGTTCTTTGATTGCAACACCCCTCTGAGACTGGACTATGTGGGTCCTGGCTTCTGTAGGGTTACACACCCACCCACAAACACACATACACACAAATGGCAAAAGCTCAACAACCCTGTTTCTCACATCCCTTGGGAACAAGGTTGTCATGATCTTATCCAATGCTGACCTTAACTAGGCATATAAGGAAAGCGACTGGAATTTTGGCAAGCCACTTTTTAAAGGTCACTGACCTCTGGTTTACATTACAGTTCAAACCATGAACTCTGCACTATAAATCATTATTACTAAAAGCAGCTTGGGTGTAGTAGAAAGGTCTTAGATTTATGAGCAGGAAACATGAGCTGAAATGCTATTCCATAGCTCAACTAGCTGAGTGATCTTTAGTACATTCCTTAACATCTGTAAAAGGGACATAATAGTACCTGCTTTGCTAGGTTAGTGTAAAACTGTGAGTTCCTTGAATATATGGGCTTGGACATGGAGAATATTCCTTATTCATTTGTGTACCCTTAACACATAGCTCATCAATGGCAAATACACAGCCTTAATGCTGCAACTCTCTACCAAGGAAAACAAAGCTGATAAATAATGGTAGTTTATTCCTCTAAAACTGGTACATAGGGGCATGAAATAAGTAAATATTTGTTGAGCAAGTGAATGAATGAACAGAGTGCTCTAGGCACTCACTACCAACTGGATCAGAGCTAGCTCTTGAGCTGAAGCACAACTGTTATCCCTGCCCCTAGCCTTTATTCCAGCATTATCACAATGTAATTGATTGCTTGCCCATGCCCTCTAGACCAGGGATCCACCACCTATTTTTGTAAATAAAATTTTATCGGAAAACAGTCACACTCATTTGTTTACATATTGTCTGTGGCTGCTTTTACACTACAATGGTGGAGTTTAGTAGTTGTAACAGAGACCATATGGCACACAAAACCTAAAAAATTTACTATTTGGGCTTTTACAGAAAAAAGTTTGCCAACTCCTGCTCTAGACCATGACCTCCTTGAAGGTAGACACTGTGGGCTTCATCATCTTGTCCCCAGCACCTTGCAAAGAGCAGGCATTTGATAAATGTTAACTGAATTAACATATATTGGGGATTACAAGAAGGATGTTGTTGACCTGAAATTATGAGTTCACTAGAACTAGCCCCTCCACTTCTTATGGGCACTCTCGGGTGATGGGAAACAAGACAGTCTACTTTCATAAGGAAAAGGGCCATGACCAAAGACAAACCGCCAAGTAGTGGCCTAGAGCAGAACACTGGGGTAGGGTGGAATTGAGTTGGAAGTAGGGTAGGAGAGTGTAGACCAAGAGGAGAAGAGCAGGGAGAGAACAGGAAGGAGGAAGTCCAAAGTCAAACCTGCTCTCCCACTTACTTTGCTGAAAACCACCACTGCCTAATAAATGTATTTCAGTTAAGAACCTCCAAGTGTCGTTTGTGGGCAACTTACATCAGAATCACCTGAGGAGTTCGTTAACATAAAAATTCGCAGGAATCATCCCAGACTTGTCATGAGCTCTAGGGGTGGAGTCCAGGAATCTGCACGATTAACAAGCTCTTCCGGGCTTTTCATACTCACTAATTTCTAGAACCACTGACCTTGAGAATACGTTCTTTTCCCAAGTGAGAATTCCTAATAAATATTTATCTCACATGGCTCCCTTGGCACAGATACTTTCCACTTAAAGACTTTAAGATCAATGCACTCTCACTGAAAATTTGAGTACTATCTGTCGAGAGAAACTTTGACTGCGTCCACACAATGCCAAATGCCTGATCAACCCAACCAAAAATACGGAATAAAGCTTTGCTTCAATGAACTGGCCAGTCAAAAATTGATTGATGATCCATGAGTCTCATGGAGACGTAGGCCCAGAGAGAGACAAGGACAGTGGAAGGGGGGAATACGCAACGGAATGACTATATCTTATTGGAAAGTATCTTTACCCTAAAATAACCAAGATAAATGATTTGTGACTGTGACATGGAACAAAGATTTTTAGTATAACAGAGTTGACTATGGAAAAAATGCAGCCAGTACAGTAAATCACTCTATGGGGAAAAACAAAAAGGAAGCAGTTCAGAATTAGTGCCTCTAGAGATAAAAATCACCTCTCTGAGATATTTTTGTTAAAAAAAAGTTCCTTAGAAATACTGGGAAATAATTTATAGTAGGAAAAAAAACCATTATAAACGAAATAGCCTTCCTACGTGATGGCAAAGTATATATTTAACATTGGCTCATTATATCTTATTTACCATCAATTCTAACTAGGTTTTCACTTGCTGCCAAGGTTTGGCCCCAAGAGTGTTAACTCTAAAGCCAACTCTTTCTTCTCAAAGCTGTAAATGTCCATGAAAGGGGTTAAGAAATGAAGATAGACTCCTCCCCCATCTCTGCCTCTGCGACTCATTTCCTGACTTCTCAATGGCAGTCATTCATTACTTGTGTACCTGGGATACTCAAGCTACCTGCCAACTATTCCCACTCAGGTTCTGGAAGCAGAACTCAGAAACAGCATACATTCCAAAGAGTTCTTATTTATTTTTTTAAAGAACTGAAAAAATGAGTAAAATGGTATTGGGAAAACTGGATAATCATCTGGGAAAATAAATGATGTTTGATTTCTAAATCACTCCCTACACCAAAAAGGCATTCCGGATGAACCAAAGATTAAAGTGCAAAATATGAAACCACAAAGATTTTAGAAGAAAACACTGGGGGAAATGTTATAAGCTTACAATAGAGAAAGTATTTCTGGATGTAACACAAAATTCAGATGCCAAAATGAAGTATAGATAAATTTCACTCCACAAAATTCTGCATGAAAAAAAATACCAGAAAAAAAAAAGCCAAAAGATAAATAACAAACTGGAGGAAAACTAGGTTGTAATGCATATCACAGAACAAAGGCTATTTTTGTTAATATACAAAGAGTCCTTAGAAATCAATAAGAAAAACTCAACTACCAAAGGAAAAAGAGGCAAGGACATATACACTTCATAGGAAATTAGCTAAAATGACTTATAAACATATTAAATTTACTCAGCTTCCTCATAATAAGAGAAATGAACACTAAAAACTATACTGAGATACCATCTTTCAGATATCTTTCAGGTATCACCTATTAGGTTGACGAAGATCAAAAAAAATTATAGCAACTAGCTAGTATTGAAGGTAGGAAAATAGATGCTTTTAACATCTTATTAATGGGAATGTGAATTGATTTAACCTCTGAGAAAGGCAATTTGGTAATGTTTATCAAAATTTAAAATGCACCTGTCCTTTAATTCAATAATTAAAGTCCTAGTGATTCATCCTGAAACTGATCTAAACCTGTGTACGATAACCAGGATTGTTATTGTATCATTGCTCATATTAGCAAAAGATTGAAGCATTCTGAATGTCCATCAACAAAGGGCTGGTAAAAGGAATTATGGTAAATACATAAAGTTGAATATAGTATGAAGCTACTAAAATTAAAGAGGTATAATTTTGTATAATTATGTGAATAAAATAAAAAATACACATTAAGCAAAAAAGGGTAAAGAATAACATAGTGTATTCATATATGATTATACATGCACAGAATATTTCTAGCAGGAAACACAACAAACTGGTAACAGTGGCTGCCTCTGGGGAGAACTGGGTGGTTGGGGAACAAGAGAGGAGAGAGACTTTTCACAAAATATCTCTTTTATATCTTTTGAATTCTGAACCATGGGCAAGTATTACTTATTCAAAAGATATTTTTCAAAGAGCTGCAAGAAAATTAGACAAATATTCAAACCCTCTCCTCATATTCTAAAGGGGTCCTAGAAGAGGTCTTTACCTGCATGATCTGAGTATGATCATCAGGCAGAAAATTTTTTTAAATATTAATTAACATTCTGCTTTATTTTTCCCTCCTCCCCTTTTCCAAACATGTGTTCAGACCCTTAATAATTCCTTGCCTTAGGGAGTTCTGCAGGTTAGAAAGCAGAAGCTGCTTGGGTCAGCAGTTCTCTTCACCTTTTGTAAAAGCCCCAGCACTTTGAAGAGATTATGGCAGTAGGCCCAAAGGGGAGGGAAGAGGCATGCTTTTGAGGATAATAAGGGAGTGGAGAGGGAAGAAGAAAGCTTCTAGAATCAGAAAGAGGTGAAGTTCAGGCAGCATCAACAGTAAAGCTCTTAGGGATGGCTATTGGGTGGGCTAATGGGGTCTCTACCCAGGACACAGGAGCTCCCAGGCTCATCAGAGTCCAAAATCCAAGAGCCAGCAACTAAAGGGCCTGCGGAAGCCATGAGAGCTAACCTACGTGGACCAATGAGGTCACCTCTATCTGGCAGTAAGAAAAAGCCTGGGACCTTGGCAAATCCCTGGGTGGGGGTGGGAGAGCAGCAGGGAAGGTTTAAAGGAACTCCCATAATGATCCAAGTTGGGTTTCCCTCCAGCTATCAGGATGCAGGCCTTATAGCTGGATTTAAGTTGGTTTATCACACAGCCAACTTTGTGGGTGGAGATTCCTCCCTACTATGTAGCAGGGTGCATTGTAAATCAGCTGGTGTATAGCAGACACTCGATATCTTAGTCCCACTGCCCAATGTTTTTTTTGATGGCACCATGTGGAAAAGTCTTTCTTTTCTCTCTTTTCTATCATGTTTTGTTCCTCAAATCTTCCTTTGTTTCTCATCCTCTACCTTTACCTTTTTCCTATCTCTTTTTCCTTTCCTGCTCCCCAGGATGTAGACACACCAAAGACATGAGCAAGGATGATCTGGCACAACCCGAATCACTCAAAGATGAAGATGCTCTCTTGAGCTTACAGAATCCATGCCCAAAATCTATGAAATTTTCTCAAAATGCTGCCTCTTCTGGCCAGATTTCTCCATGAGGCTGGCTAACACGTTAACAACGCTGAGGCAGACGATGACGCTGATCCTCTGAGACTTCATAGGAACCTTCTAGATAGGGCTAGTTCTCTTTCAGCTAAGTGTAGAAATGGCCTATAGAACTGGCACTGAATGCAACAGTGCATTTGAACAGGAGTTCAGGGAGCTAGTCCTTCTTAGGTCCTCACAAGGAGATAGTACGGGGACTAGCGAGAGACCTCAGCATCATTAATCAGCAAAGAAATACCACTTGGCTGTCTGAAGAAATATAATGGAAAAATGGGGAGAGTGAATGGGAAACTGAGACCCTGAGGGGTAGGGAGTCCCCTGCAGTGCTTAATTTAATGGGCAATGAAAGGCCCATTTTTTCAAGGCCCTAAGAGTTTCGAAAACACTTTTTAATTGTGGGTTTTCATTTCAATGAATATATCAAAAGAAAAAAATAGTTTCAGAAATTATAAAACTTTTCTTTAGCAGTGACAGTTTGCAATTGAAAGTTTACTACATCAGTGTTTCCCAAATGGGGCTTTTCTCTGGAGTTGGGAGAATTTTTTTCCTTTGAAAAGGGTCCATACATTACACAGGTTTAAGAAGCCCTAGTTTTAAGCATTGTCTTTTTCAGGAAAGTGGGATAAAATGCAAATGTTCCCATGATCTCCCATCAGTGACAAGGAGCCACAACTTTGGAAAGTAGGGTTCTAGAGGAGCAGGGGAGGCTTGGAGGAGAAGTGGTGGAGAGCATGGAGCAGCCAGGTGAGACATAAGAAGAGGACACTGAGCAAGAGAAGGATGTGCACCAAAGAGCAGAGGAGGGCCTTGCAAAAGGCCACTGAAGTATCAACCAACATAACGTCAGATGTCAACCTACAGATCGGTCCATGAAGGACCCTGCGGCATCACCCTGAACTTAAGCTGCATCCACTAGGACAATTCCCTCCTCAGTGTGTTCCAACTGCCAATATGTACACCAGCATCCCACAAGCCCAAAATGCAGACTAGCCTGGGATTCCTGCTCTTCCCTTTCTTTTTTTTTTTTTTTCTTTTTTTTGCTGAGGAAGACTGGCCTTGAGCTAACATCTATTGCCAATCCTCCTCCTTTTTTCCTCAAAGCTCCAGTAGATAGTTGTATGTCATATTTGCACATCCTTCTAGTTGCTGTATGTGGGACGTGGCCTCAGCATGGCCAGAGAAGCGGTGCGTCAGTGCGCACCTGAGATCCGAACCCGGGCTGCCAGTAGCGGAGCGCGCACACTTAACCGCTAAGCCACGGGGCCGGCCCTGCTCTTCCCTTTCTAAACCTCATCTGTTCTTCAAAGCCTACCTCCTCCCTGACCTCATCCAACATAATATATCATCTGTGCCATATTCTTTATCACTTATCTGTAAACTGTTTGAATTGCTCACTGTTAATCAACCTATATTCCTCTTGCCTACCCAAGAATTCTATAAGATCCTTGTGGGTAGGCCCTAAGAAAGCATCAGCCTATAATAATAATCCCTATTATTTTCATCTATTAGAATGCACTTTTATGCATATTCTCTCGTTTTACTCAAACATCCATCCTATGAGGCATATTGGACAGGAATTAATATAGACTTCTATCAAGAAAAAGAAACTGAATCCCAGAAAAGTTTGATGACTGGATTTGAAGCACTAAGTGAACTCACAAGTATGCTAATAAACTCTCTGACAGGCCAATCTCTCTACTGACCTGGGGTCTTTTTGATATTACATGATTTGCCTTAAAACTTTCTTCAAAGGAATGGTGAACATCCTAGTCTAGCAACCTCACTACCTTGCCTTCACATAACTCATCCAAGTTGCAATTTTGTAGTTATTTTGTGATTATGGGCCTGACCCAAAGTAGGTGTGTAATAAATATTTGCTAATGAATAGATTCTACCTCCTCCACTAGACTGTAAGTTTCATGAGAGTAATGACCCCTGTTTTGTTCATTACCATATGCTCAGCACCCAAACAGTGCCTAGCACACAGTAGTAGGCTCTCATTACATGTATTGATAAATGAATAAATCAGTCAATTAATCAATGCCTAAATGCCCTCCTATGAGAAACATTCATGATGCCCACAGATTTCTTTTAAAAATCTACTTTATATCAGCCCCCCAAACCAGAGCAGTGAACCCAAAACAGAATTAAATTACTTCCAAGAAAATGAACTGTTCCCCAGTTGCAAATTGGCTCTGGATGCTGCTGCTTCCCTCCCATTTACACTCTTTTCAGGCAGCTATTTCAGGTGATGGCATTATCATCGATGGAATTCAATAAAGTGACTGGCTTTCCCCCCCTCGACGTTTATTTTCTATAATCCGTCTTACAGCGGGAGACCATTATCCAGTTAAACGACGTTCAATTTCATCCGCATTACTGCTTCAAGGAAACATGCAGAGGGTTTGCACAAACGGGTGTGTAGTAAATTTAGTCTTTTAATAGGTTCATTCTTTATTAGGTATTTATTTCAGGAGGCGAAGTCCTAATTAGATTAAGTGGAGAAGCTAAAAAGCTACGGAAACACACGGAGAGATTCCAGAATTAGATGGATTTGGTTTAGGTTTCCAGTTTTCCTTTTATTTCCTTTTCTTCAGATGGCTGGAGAAATCCACACTGCAATCTCCAGCCCTTCAGATAAGAGTTTGTGAAATGAAACCCTGCCAACGTTTTGTGTGAGGAAGTCACATTTGTCTTTCTCCTACACAAAGTTATTGTGGGGCCAGAATCTAGGAAAAAGCAGCTCCCGGAGCCAATGGTGAACCCAATTTACTGTGGCAGATGAATATAACAAAGGTGGTGGTCTAGATGTTTGGCCTCAAGGCACAATTCAATTTTCAGCTGTTTCAAAGCTATTATGTCAAAGGCTGTTTGCATAAACATAATGTTGCCAGGGTAATCTTGCAGGAGAAATCTGGGTAGGCAGGAGTGGAGACGTCTGCCCTCTACTGCCCAAAGTGGAAATAGCAGCTGGACGTCTCTTCAGCTGGACGTCTCTTCAACCCTGAATTAGAGCTACACAAAAGTCTACTGTCCCCCAAATAATGGGCCATCTCCAGAACTTTCTGAAACCCTTTTTCTCAAGCTTTAAAGCCAGAAGTGATTATTCAGCTTTGTTTCAAGGGAGAAAATGAAGTAGACTGAGGATGTGATGAGTTGATTGATGATGTGGGAACCTATGAGAAAGCTATTTCCCTTCTTAGAATTTAAAAGAAAATTCCTTCACCCTCCCATCCACCCACACATATATATTTATATCATCACACTGATATTTAATATGTTTTTTTAACACAGAAGAAACAGACAATGACTCACAGGAAACAAATCAATACATTTCAGAATGAGCTAAAAATGTCACCATAAAAAAAATGTTTAATGTTTATGAGGGCAAGAGTGGGAGAAGATTATCTTTTCAGTTTCATGTAAAAGTCCAGCTCTTTCTTGAGGTTTCTTCTCTCTTTCTTTGTTCCTTCTCTTTAATATAAACTGTGCCAAGCTCTATGCTAAGCACTTTATACCCTCAGAGAACCGCTGTCAACATTTAAATGTTTATCCTTCCAAATACAAATAATTTTTTAGTGAAACAGAGGATAGATCACTTCGGGGGAGGATTTTTTTAGGTAGGGGGCTACAATGGAGCTCCCCAAACAAAGAGAAAGGTCATGTGCAAATAGAAGATGTGTTCCAGGGGACACTGACCTAAAGCCAAACTTGCATAGAGTCAGTCTTGAACCAAACTTGGAACAGAAAACTGCCCATCAGATGATATTGGTCCAAAATGGCACAGAATTAATCCTCAATCGGGTTTTTTAAACGAATGTCCTTATATCTAGAGTTGTTCTTTAAATGCTTTATATTCTAAAATGTCCAAACCTTGTTCAAGTCACCGGACACAAGATATTTCTTCTGCATCCCTAATAAGGCCATATCAAGACTGGACAAAATAAATACGTACATGGAGTTCACAGGCTGGTGGAGTTTAGTCTAGTGGAGTTTATACTTCAGTGAAAGAGACTGACATTCATCAGATAGTACAATCAGGTGATTAATTACAAAATGAAGGAGATTTTTTTAAATGATGTTCATAGGACATGTTTAGTAGGATACTTACACTATGGCAATCACTATGGTGGCAAAATATTTGTCTATAATAATAAAAATATCTACCACTTACTGGATTCTTTCCTCATTCCAAGCACTATATGAGGTTTTTGCATGGTTTTCTCACTGAATCTTCACTAAACTCCATGAGGTACGTATATTATTACCCCAATTTACTGGTGAATAAACTGAGGTTCAAATAAGTGAAATAACTTGTCCAAGGTCATACAGCCAAGAAATGGCTCATATCTGTCTAAGTACAAGGTCAATACCCTTCATGGCTTCCTACTTTTCTAATTATCTAAGCTAAATATTCCAGCAAATTCAGTCAATGAGTTCAAGTTGAGAATCAACAACATTCACATTAGGCAGAGCTATTGTATTTATTTTCTTAAAGTTTCAGGGGCAAAAAAGAGTTAACTATTTTTAAGCAATAGGGGAATGGGAGGTCACTGCCCAGGGTAGTTGGTAGATAAGTGTGCTTGTTGAGGCCAGGCTGCTCGGGTTCAAATCCCAGAGCCACTATTACTGTGTGACCTTGAGCAAATTTCTTCATCTTCCCATACTTCAGTCTCCTCACCTGTAAAATGGGGATGATAATAAAAGTATCTCACCTCATGGGGTTGCGTGTGAGGATTAAACAAGGTAACTCAGTGTATCTGAAGCACTTAGAACAGTGTCTGGCACAGAGTAAGCACTCTATTTTGGATTCAGAATGAAATCACAGGTGATGGTTTAACCTAAAGGAGTCTTGAGAAGATTAAGTGAGATAATATTAGTAAAGTGCTTAGAACAGTGCTGAGAACCGAGTGAGAACTTCTTAACTGTTCAGTGAAATCCCTTGCTGGCTGCCCATGACTGAGAAGAAGTGGGCTTGGCAGCCAAGGTCACCCCTGCATCAACAATCCCAGCTTTGAGATGAACCGTGCATGGGTCGCCATCCAGATGTTTGAGGCCAGAGCATTTATCACAGGCTCCGGTCTAACTGAAGAGTGGTCCTGTGTTGCACACTCAATTTGCATGTGTTAGGGAAGCCTCCGTGTTGGGACTCTGCAGAACCGCCCTTTGTGGGAAAAAAATTAATTAAATAAGACAAGATGTTCTTTGGTTTCTTTCTGCATTACCAGTGGTTTGCCTCACCATCCCACAAAGAAATAGGAATTCAGGGATTGGGTAATTTATGTGTATTAAAGGATAGGAAGGCAAAATAGAATAGTAATTAAAGACACAGAATTTGGAGTCAGGCAAAATTGGGTTCAAATTCCAGCTCCACCCCTTACTTACATATGACCCTGATTGAGTAGCTCAAGCTTTCTGATCCTGTTTTCTCATGGGTAAACAGAGAACAAAACAGTATTTTCCTTACAGATTTGTTGGAAGAATGAAACAGGATAATATAAAAAGTGTCAATCATAAAAAAAGATAATATAAGAATAATAATTAGTACTTATTTATTTATTTATTTATTGAGTGCTGACCATGTCAAGGGCCTTCTATGTCATATTTACACCTTACAACAATCCAGCGTAAGTATTGCTAATAGTCCCATTTTACAGATGATGCTTGAGATAATTGAGTCACTTAGTTGGGACAGTTGGGATTTTATAATTTTATTTATTTATTTTTCCCCCCAAAGCCCCAGCAGATAGTTGTATGTCATAGCTGCACATCCTTCTAGTTGCTGTCTGTGGGACGCAGCCTCAGCATGGCCGGAGAAGCGGTGCATAGGTGCACGCCCGGGATCCGAACCTGGGCCGCCAGTAGCGGAGTGCACACACTTAACCGCTAAGCCACGGGGCCGGCCCTGGGATTTTAAATCAAGTCTGATAGGGCCTAAGACACAATGTTTTGTAAGTGGCAGCTGTTATTTCCTTTTGTGTCATGGATTCCTCAATGATTCAAACCATAAAATATTTCTTATATGCTTACTTTTGTGAAGCCAGGGCATATGAGGAAAAGCCAAGCAGTCTAAGGCATGATTCTTACCTTCACAGAGCTTTTAGTTTTATTGTTTAAATGAGACACAGGCACCTGATGAGTTATTGCTCCCATCTCCACATTCTCCCAGATATAACCAGAGTCCTCCACATATGATATTCACCTTTGCCCCTCATATTTGACTTCCCCAAATGATACCTCCATTACATGAATTTAACATTATTCAGCATCTAACTCTCAGTCCATGTGTTTTGGGAAGAGTTGATTCCACTCCAGGCTCCAACAGGCATTGTTGGGGGTCTAGGGGGGAGGATTGATGTTAACTCACGCTTAGCTAAGCAAAGAGCTGCATACTCTAAGCCAAGCAATTGGTTCAGGGATAGGCTTGTAAACTAATCAGAGCCAGAGTGGCTTTCCCTGGGACTAAGGGGAGAAAGAGAGGCATCATTTTCTCCTGGGTCTTCTAGCAGTGAGGAGAATTTGAGTCTAGAGCTTCCAGGGCCATCACACAGAGCCTGGGAATGACGCCAACATGGCAAGAGGCAGAGCTGAGAAATGGAGAGAAACCAAGTCCTCATGATATCAGTTGAGCTCTTGGACCATGTCACTTCTGGAGCATACCACTGGAGAGAGATAATTTTTCACTGTTCCATAGAAATCCCTTCTCTGCTTAAGCCAGTTTGAATTATGTATTTGTCACTTTCAGCCAGATTAATCTGGATTGATAGAGGGCTCCATAAATATAAATTCATTCATTAATAGTAGTAGGAGAAGTGAGAATTGACTGTATATACTTTTCCACACTTCTCACCTTTCAAATCATTGGTACATCCTTGTGAAACATCTCTCCAGAGTTGGGAATGCTTTCTCAAAAACAGAATGAGCAAAATTTGTATCAAAAGCTAGGAACGAATGAAATTAATTCCACTAAACCTTGACTCCAACAATGCAAAACATAATGTTAACTTTAGCATCAACAGGCACAAACTCTTTCTACGTTCATAATGCCAGATCACTCCAGACCAAGACTTGTGTGTGCAATTTAGGTTGAACCGAAAGCACGTTAATTTATGAATCCCCAAGCAATTGGTTTGAGAAAAGCAAAGCCTAAAACCTAAAGAAGGTCCGTTTCAGGAAACCTGACATTGTGAGTCAAAGTACAGTGTTTTATAGCAGGACAATTGTTTGAGAAATTCATTCATGTGTTTTTCCTTCCTGTCTTTTCCTCTTCTATTTGTATCCAATCTGGTACCAAGCTCTGTGCTTCCGTGTCAGAGGGAAGGTTTGTAACTGTAAAACACTTTCTTCTCTGGCTTTTGTTCTCAAAGGCTACACTGGGGATGGCAACCTGATGGCCCATGGACATTGACTTTGGCTACACAGAGTAATTTAATAAATGCTTGAGCCAACATTTAACATGAAGGAGATTGCTCATAAAAGTCTGGATTTCAAGCTTTTCTTGAAAAATCAGAAGATCCAGAAAGACAGGGCAACACGACTGACGACAGCAAGCCAGAGCTAAGTAGCAGCCTCCACTTTAGACAGACCATGTGCCAAGTCCCTGTCAAGCTGTTTTACTCACTTCCATTCCTAACTGGACCCTGCAGGCATTTGAGTTTGCAATTCTTAGCCTAAACCTACTCAGGAGAGTATGCCAGGAGTCCTGAAGGGATAGGAGAGTAGGGTTGGAAGCTAGAAGGAATTCCTCCAATAGAAGCAAGAAGGGAAATAAATTCTCTTAAGAGTAAGGAGATTCCCAAAGCCGAGGGAGAAGACAGAGGGTTGCATTCTCCCAATGAGCAGCAGAGACCCAACGGGGCTGACCGGTAGTGTTCTGGAAAAATAGCAAGACTTCAGCAAGGAATGGCTGTGTAGTTCTCTTCTTTGACAATGATGTTCTTGTTCCAGTAGTGGCACAAAAGCAGCAGGGCAGGAATCACACCATGTGGACTGGCTTCACGGGAATCTCAGCAACAAGGCACACTGATGGCCAATGAGCTGGGGCCCTCCCCAAGAGAGGACCCCAGGTCCCCAGGACTTAGCAAGGTTGAATTTCTAGCCTACCAGTGAAATTGGGACTTAGTTTGCTTTAAAGGAAAGAGAAGTGCAATATTTCTTGAGTACATGAGATTGAGTAACCGCTACAATTTCCAAGTGCTCCAGGAAGTCACTAACATACTCCTCCAAAAATTCTTTCTCCCTCAGTTTTGATCTGGTTTTTTCACACATCTAGGTAGGTTTTCTCAGATGACCATTCCTGTTTGCAATGCTCCTATGGCTGCTGTGGCCTTGGCTCACAGAGGCCTGAGTTTTACAGTGTCATTAGTCGCAGGATGTTTGGAAGCTTCTCTCTGTTGCTCTGACCTGGACACTGTGATCCTATGATGGATCAGCAATCCCCACATTCCTCACATACTGGAAGAAGCCCAGTGGATAGTTTCTTAGCTGACAATAGAGTTCAGCTCAGGCTAGTCTGCAGAAAACGGTAACAAGACACTCCCTGTGGTCTCTCTAGAACTGAGAGGAAAAGTATAGTCTTCTCTGGTTGCTCAGGAGGCAATATTTCTACATAGTCATTAAGAGCACCAGCTTTAAAGTCAGACAAACGAAGTTCAAATCCTGGTTCTGCCACTTACCAGCTTTTTAAAAAAGTTTTTTTTTTTACCTTAGGCAGCTTCAGTTTCCTCAAAATAACAGTACTCACCTCACAGTTTGTTGGGAAGATTCAATGAGATAATGCATAGAAAATGTCTAGTTCAATACCTGTTCATAGTAAGAACTCAACTAAGGGTTAGCTATTATAATAATAATTATTATTGGTAATGGAAAACAGTCCAGGCTTCCTGGGAATTCAGAGCCTGGATAATGAAACCAGCTAAACCAACATCTGCCCAGTGATTTCATCCATGGAACATACACTAAAGAAAGCGTAGGACATAGCACCAAAGGCCATTCCAGTCTCTGATAAATCCAATATAAATACTTATTTGCCCTTCACTGTCCATAGCAAAAAACCAGAGCATCCCTGTGCTCAAGGAAAATGGAAGCCAATACATGTAAGTTGTATAAGAAAATAATTTCACCAGTTGTTGGCTGTTCCAGAGAACAGGAAGGGGTCAAGGTCAGCCAGTGGAGCCAAATGGTCAGGGCCAGAGCCATCAGGCAAAACTGTGAAGAAGACCAAGGTTTTATTCAGCTCTTTGTTATTCTCTTTTTTGGCATAATAGAACGAATCCTTCAAATTAGGCACCCAATGTTTCATGTTGCCCTTTTAATGCCCAAGGTCTCAAAGTTAGCTGAAGTTCTCTCTCAAGTACCCTCATGTACTCTGAATCTTCAGCAAACACACCCCTAAGTCACAACCTGCCACACATTCCCTTCCCTTGAGACTCTGCTCCCATTTCAGTAATCTGAAAAATCAATTTATTCTAAAGTATTATGAGTGGATGGAGGTTTCCTCCATTACCTCTTTTATCAAATCTGCATTTTTACCAGGCATCTAATACCCCAAGAGCGAGCATTAGGCCTACCTCAAGAGTAACTAAGACTTGGTATGGAGTAGACAACACTGGAATTTTAGTTTGGTTGTAAACTGTGAGGTGCTCCATAAACACAACAAGGGATGAGCTCTACTGAAAGTGTCACTGTTTCACATAGCAAGGCAGGATGGTGAGACCCCTCGGATCTGTGTAGGCAAAGCCTCCCACTTCCTTCCTCCCACCCCGATCCCCTCAGCCAGGCTGAGGTCCAGCATACAGAGACTGCAAAGAAGGAAAAGATGCCCTAACAGTCAGATAGGCCTGTGGAGAGAATTCACGGCCCACAGAAAATGCCACTTGTAAAATCACCCCTCTCTGGTGTTCTCATAACATACAAACATCTATGAAAAGATACAGGAGAATTTCCTTTTGAATTAACATTTAAATTCCTTGAATGCATTTATTTCTTTATCACGTCATCTGGGATTTCTCAGACCCTTGAAATCTAAATAGGATTACTTCAAAATCCCTCTTCTGTAGTATGGGGGAAGCCCTACAATCTCCCCAAGATTCCTGTAATTTCCTCAGCCTTACTCAGATTGCTCTTTTCTCCCTGATTCCTACATCCAGGAAACTATCTCTGCTTTCCACCAAAGAGACCCAGATGTGAAGTTCAACCCCTCCTCAGGTTGCCCCCCAAAGAATCCAGTAACAGAGAGCTAGGAGTGAACAATGAGGATTTTTACTGAACATTTCAGAGAAAAGACAGCACACAGCCTCCAGCGAGCTACACTAGAAGCCACATTAAATGACCTCTACCTGACTGCCCACTGGAGAGATCCAAGCTTCCCATGACCTTTGTACATCTCATAACTGACACCCAAACATTATTATCCCCAACCTTGTTTCTGGCAGTTGTGCTTCTATTGTAATTATGTAATTTTTTTTCCTTTTTTTTTTTTAAATTTTTTGTTTACTGCAGTAACATTGGTTTATAATATTGTATAAATTTCAGGTGTACATCATTATACTTCTATTTCTGCATAGATGTAATTATGTAATTTAATTCAATATAAACAAATAGACAAAATATAAGTATAAAAATACAGCTCTTATTTCTATCAAAACTAAGTTAAATGCTTTGTATAGACTTGATAAAGGTGCATTTATAAATAAATTACTGCCAGGTTTGATCTTTGAGGGAAAAAAAATCACTATAAAAGATGGGGCATAATAGTAAACCTCAGAAGGACTCTATATTGAGATTACTTCCCAAGTTTCTTTTAAGTTGATGATCCAATTAAAAAAATAAAAACTAGGATTCACATATGATGCATTTGGAGTGCCTGGTGCAAGAAAAGCAAGGAACTCCAACAGCAAACACTTGGCCAAAAAACAAAGACCTTGACCACACATCAAATGATGAGTAAATGAACACATTTTTTATGTGTCTTAAGTTAAAATAAAATGTTTAAACGTGTTTTTTAATGATATCTTGATTTAACCATTTTGTTTCATTAATTGTGCAACTGTTCTTGTCATATCAGATTAAAGGATTTCTGCTAGTCAGTCAATCAATATGGACCATCAAAACAGATCACTGTACCTCAAAGTGGATTTAGACGAAAGGCTTGACTTAACTAAGTGGATGAATTTCAACAGAGAGACTACCTCATTTTATGCTACATAGACATACGCACTCATCTTCATTCTATGGCTCAATGTACTAATCTACTGAAAACTCATTTTGGGGGTGATTAGAGGGCCACAGTTGCCTTACCACGTATTTTCTGAGTCTCCTCAAAAGATCCTCACAAGTATTGCCGAAAGAAGAATGAGGAAAGTACCTTGGGACCAGGGTGATTTTTAAGAGCCTGTATTCTTAACCAGGAACGCATGGATAGGCTTCAAAGGGTCCAAGAAATTCCTGAAAATGTAAGCAAAACATTGCATTCTTGTGGATGTGTGTTTTTAGGGGAAAAGTACTTGTGGCCATTATTTTAGTTTCAAATGTGGCCTTCTAAAAAGTGGCCAGACTGCTACTTTAATGACGTGACCATTCTTTTCTACTTTAAAAATGTGCCGATGTGACTATCCCAATTTAGACTGACGGTCCTGCATCCTGGAAAATCCCTCAGACCTGGGAAAACCAGGATGGTTGGTCATGCTAATATATAGGATTGCCAGGTACAATGCAGAATGCCCAGTTAAATTTGAATTTCAGATAAACAATGAAAATTTTTAGTATAAGTATGTCCTGAAAAATATTTATTTTTTATCTGAAATTCGGATTTAACCAGACATCCTGTGTTTTTATTTGCAAAATCTGGCAACCATATCCTAATGTAATAATTAATAACATAGGACTAGTAATAGCAATAGCAGTAACTAACAATTATTGGGTGCTTCCTTCATGTCAGGCACAATTTCTTTTTTTTTTTTTTTGTGAGGAAGATCAGCCCTGAGCTAACATCTGATGCCAATCCTCCTCTTGTTTTTCTTTTTCTGAGGAAGACTGGCCCTGAACTAACATTGTGCCCATCTTCCTCTACTTTATATGGGATGCCGCCACAGCATGGGTCGACAAGCAGTGCGTCGGTGCACGCCCGGGATCCAAACCAGCGAACCCGGTGCCGCCGCAGCGGAGTGCGCACACTTAACCGCTTGCGCCACCGCACCGGCCCCCAGGCACAATTTTTTATTCAATCCTAACCACACCACAGGAGATTGGGAATGATTATGATCTTTCCCATTTTATGGATGCAGTAATTAAGGACTAAAGAAGTGAAAGACCTTGCCCAATATCATATAGTTAGTCAGCGGCAAAATCAGATTCAAATCCACCAAGATCCGTGTTCTCTAAAAGGGGAAAGGGGGAAAGCTGTACCTGGAGATGCCAAAGGTGGTTGAGTTTGCCACCTGGACTCCCCCTCCACCCCTTTCCCTCCGCCCTGTAATCAATAATTTATCCCCAGGTTCTGAACACCCCTCCACAGGCTGTGCATCAGAGGCTTACATATTCAAAGCATTAGCACTGTGGCTTGGCAAGCATCCTGTTTCCCAAACACTGCTCTAACTCCCCCACTTTTCTCATAGGCTTTATCAGGAAGACTTTCTCTGAAGCCGTTCAGCCCACGAGAGTTGCCAGTGGCTTAGAATATCAGCTGGAACTCATTTGCTTCCTTGAGCTGCTTTCTGCTCTCCAAAATCTAAGCACTTTGCCCAAATATTTTGCAGGTTGGAATGGGACTTGCATAGAGGTGACCAACTGTCCTGATTTGCCTGGAACTGAGAGACTACCAAGGATGCAGGACTTTCGCTACTAAAAATGGAAAAGTCCCAAGAAAACCAGAACAGTTGGTCACCCTACCTGTCTGGCAGATTAACCACAAGCTTTCACTAATATTATCTTGCTTGATTCTCAGCACAAACCGGGGACAGAACCCATTTTACAGACAAGGAAGCTGAATTACAGAGATATTCAGTCATTGCTAAAGTGCGCAGGGTTGTGAACCGCAGACCTGAGACTGCCAGATGTCCCTCACTCCAAAGCTGGACCAAGAAGTGGTTTAACGCCCTGGGCTGTAGAGTCAGACTGCCTCAATCTGAACCCTGAGTCTGACCTCAGGTCACTTTATCAATCTTTCCTAGCATCCCAATTCCCTTATCTATAAAAATTTGGGTGATATTAAAACCTACTGTCCCATTCTGTGAAGATTAAGTGAGATAACACATTTAAAGCACCCAGCACAATGCTGGTGCTTAATAAGTGCTCCCTGATGGACGCTATCATGTCTCCATCCTATTGCTCAAAGAACGAAGTATGAAAACAGTTCTGTCTTCTTTGCATCAATCTCAAAGGTTGAGAATACCCCCAAAATGTCTTTCTTTCCCCTCATAACCAGTTATCCATCTTTCATCAAAGTTTTTTCCTAAATATTTTTAAAAGCCACATTTTCAGCTTTTACATCTCTTGTGAGTCCCATATTCTGATCAAAAGCTGTGTGTACTAAAGCTTCCTTTTATTCAACCTATATTTATCTGTATCTTTCACAAGCTCAAAGAGACTAAAGGTTAGTCAGGGTCTAAGTAAAGACCAACTCCTCCTTGACCCCCACCCCAAGTGACTTGGTGAGCACAGGGCCCACACATCTGCTTTATTCACCTCTGAGTTACCTCTGGTGCCCCAGTCGTTGCAGGTGCTCAATAAATATTTACTGAATTCATTAATTAATCAATCAATATCAATTCCCACATTATCAACCATTCTTGCTACTCTGTATCTGAAATAACACATTCCATCCTGTGAGTCTTGTTTTGCAGTAATTTTTAACCCCTATTTTATGTTAATGTCCCAAAATTTACAGTCAGACAAAGCTATTCACCAACCCAGTCACAAAAAGAAAACTGTTCAGACCAAATAAGAGTCAAGGAATGAATGAAGGTGGGGTAGCAGGAATACCAAACCAGAAGTCAGGAGAACTGGAGACCAGATTCGCCATTAATCAGCTGTGTGTCTTTGGGGGAAAAGAAAGGCAATGAGAACATTTGTGTAGCCCTTGCTACGGGCCAACTCTGTGCTAAGCACTTTCTGCAGATTTTTTCAATTAAATTCCCCTGCCAAGAAGCTATTTCTATCCCATTTTAAGAGCAAAGAGGGCCGGCCCCGTGGCTTAGCGGTTAAGTGCACGCGCTCCACCGCTGGTGGCCCAGGTTCGGATCCCGGGCGCGCACCGACGCACCGCTTCTCTGGCCATGCTGAGGCCACGTCCCACATACAGCAACTAGAAGGATGTGCAGCTATGACATACAACTATCTACTGGGGCTTTAAGGGGAAAAAAATAAATAAATAAAATCTTAAAAAAAAAAGAGTAAAGAAACTAAAACTCAGGGAGTTTGAGTATTTTACCCAAGTTATACCTAATAGTGAAGTCAAGATTTGAACCCAGGTCTATTGACTAGAAAGCACAGATTCTTCTCATTTTTCTCACCACCACCAAGTCACCTCCTTAAAATAAGAGATTATAATAGAAAATTGTTTCCTTCAATCAATCTCAAGTTTATAGGCCCAACAAGCTTTCCTTGAATCAGATCACGTCATCTATTTAAGCCCTAGTTTCCCTCCAGGTGAAATGAGGTTGAACCAGATGATGCCTTTCACATTTTAAATCCCATGACTTGGTGCCAGTGTGCTGAGGTTCACTCTGAAAAAAGAAGTGCTAGTTGGAGCACTCAGAAGAAGGCAGCCTGTGTGTTCAAGAATCCATCCTTCTAGCATTATCAATCTGCCACATTAATATGCTAAATGAAAATTTGCGAGGGGAGAAATGTGGAACTAATTCCATGTATCTTTCAAGTAAGGGCATCCAGATAACACAAGATACCAGAGAAGCGAAATCAGCATGACTGCATTGACTTTGAGTGTGCCGTGGCAGGAGAACAGGAAATGGCTTCTTCTATCACAGCTCTTTAACATGTTGTTCATTCCAAACAGCCCAACAGAAAGAAAGCTCTTCTCTCCATTTTCTTCTGGTGTTGGCATTGTCCAATATATAAACCACACTGGCAGCCTCTTCCATTCCTCCAGGAGCCCATCAAAAACTAATAACCCTGATGCCTCGGGGCTGGCTAAATCTGTTGCTCTTAGAATCCCCACCCAGCTTTGCAGGGTTGGCTGACTTGAATAGATGGGGCTAAAAGAACGTTCCAGTTGGCTTTTTCAGAATCTTGACTAATTGAACCATCTGGTGAAGGACAAAAATCATGTCATTTGGGGCATGATGATTTTAAATACGCTGCCAGCATGTCAGGATAAAAAGGATTGGTGGCATGTTTGGTGATGGCTATAGGGGAACTTAGCATATCTGCCAGAATGTACCTTGAAACAGAACTTCCTAAATGCAAAATCATCCTTTTCCCTCCATGACCCCTGCTCTGATCCATAAACCAAATATATGCTTATATTTTTTTCACATCCATTGCCCAAAGAAGGGCATTCCTTCCTTCCTCTTTTCCTTCCTTTACTAAGAACAAGCTTAACACAACAAAAGGTAAGTCGCCTACATGGCTAAATTTACAGGGCCCCTTCAAGTCTTCCTGTCTTATCCCCCATACCACCTACCCACCAAAAAAATGTATTTAACACTGGCTTGGTCACAGTGGCTGATATTCGCATTGTATCCTTTCTTCATATTAAATGTGTATGTATCTCTCCAAGATGTGGAAACATAGTATGTTAGGTGGGGATCCTCAGAAGCAGACCCTGGTAGGAGGATTCATGGGCAAGTAATTTGTTAAAGAAAATTTAACAGGAGAAATCAGTAAGGGAAAAGCAGGACCAGGAAGAAGGAAAAGCCAAGCCAAGGCTTGATTTCTGGCAAATCTGTATGGAGAGTGGGTTCATCTTGATCCCACAGGGAACCCTGGAGTATAAGTCATATACCTCATCTCAATTTGAGTTAAGGAAGCTGGGCTTTCATACTCCTGCGCAAGTCAGTTGTTGGCTAAGAGCAGCCCCTGGCAAGTAAACCCCAGGTATTTCCACCTCTCTGAGAATTTGGGTGAAGCCACTCTAGTGGCCCAAGAGTGTCCTTCAAAGAGAGTCACAGGGGCAGGTTACAAAATCAAAAACCCAGGGGAAGGTATGTGTAAGGGATCCAAGGGGATCTAGGTAGAGCATGCAACACACATGAGGCTTTTCCCAGCCCTCAATGGTTTAGTGCAAAATAGGGAGGTTAGCCTTAGAAGAGAATAGGATCCAAGAGGAAGGATGCAAATGGCAGGAAAGAAGTGAGGAGATGCTCCTGAGTAAGAGGAGGTGGGGCTCTGTGAGGAGGTTCGCAGTCAAGAACACTTGAGAGCTGAAGGAGAGGATGCAGTGGGGAAGAGAGGTGGAAGGACATGGAGATACCCCCACATACAACACATACATCCATGGAAACAGCTACTGAGCACTGCAAGGGAGGGAGAAAACAAAGAGCAGAGGTAAGGGCACTAGATCAAGATGGGGTTCTAGTCCTGGCCCCCATGAACTCATTGTGACTTTGGACAAGCCATTTTCCCTCTCTTCATCTCAGCTTCCTATTTGGTAAAATGAGGGTTGACCAGATTAGGACTATTACAAGGAGCACTGCAGTTCCATGAGCTGTTAATAGGTGTTTGTGGAAAAGAGTTCTGCAGGCATAAAGTTTAGGGAACAGTGCATTTCCCTCTGGGAAATCCACATTAGCATACTAAAAGTCCTGCCTTGAAGAAATTGGTTTAACTGTTGAACCCTGTTTATTTACTTGACCACAGGACTCCTTGGGGGCTAAATATCCAGAATCTTCTCTCAGGACACTAATGTTTGGGAAACTGAGGGTCCTTCTTGCTTTAGTGTTGAGTCCATTTCACAACCTAACAATTCTTGCACTCAAAAATTAGATGAAATAAAAATATGTCCAGTGAGGAAGACTCATGACTATCAAAAAGCAGCCAGAAACTCAGTGATCATATTTACAAGAACCAGGTATCAAGCAGTTAACCTATGCCAAGCACTGTAGCAAGCACTTTATAAATACTATTTGATTTGATTTCCTTAGGGACCTTGATTAGTATTTTTATCTCCATTTTCCAGATGATGTAACTGAGGCTCAGATAGGCTAAATAATTTGCCTTGGTCTCACAGTAAGTTTTAAAGCCAGGAGCCAAGCCTTAGCAGCCTAATACCATGCCCTGGTCTTCATCAGCACCCAACACTGGAAGGGCCTTTGTTTCTCATCCTTCTCATGCCACTCTTCATGTGTGAGACTCTTCATCTTTTTGTCACTTCACCTTTGATAAATCATCCATAAAATGGGGATAACAGTACTGGTCAACATGTACCTTTGGAAGCTCTCACAAAAATAACTGTGAAGTGCTTTTCAAACAAAAATTTCTCTAAAATAATGTTATTCCCCTGCTAGAGCAGTGATTTGAAGACGACTTGAAAAAACAAATAAAATTCCATAGACTTTTGAGAAAATTCTTTCAGTGAATCAATGAGGGGAATCACGTCAACATTACAGGGAAGAAATGATGAGGAAGCAACGATGCTGTTTTGGGTTAAAGTCAGAGCTAATTTTACTGAGATTCTGTTATACTTCCTATCACCCTTTTCTTTCTATCACCTTCTGCACGACTATCTTACCCCAAGGTCTAAGAGACCCTTCCTTGCCACTGTTCACTTATTATTGCTTCTAGAAATGCCCTTTGCTATTCCTCCACCAATCCAAGGCTTTTAGACCCTATTTAGGTCCTGACTCCTCTGTGATGTAAGTCACACTCTTTCCTGTGTAACCTTATGGTCAGTACTACCCAATGATGCCATTGACTGTTCCCACCTGTATTGATCTGGCCTGCCCAAAAACACTGTATGTGCCTTAGTCCATTCGGGCTGCTAGAACAAAAATATCATAAACTGGGTGGCTTAAACAACAAACATTTATTTCTCACAGTTCTGGAAGCCGGGAAGTCCAAGATCAATGTGCCAGCAAATTTGGTGTCTGGTGAGAGCCTACTTCCTGGTTCACAGACACTGTCCTTCTCTCTACATTTTCACATGGCAGAAGGGTGAGAGAGCTGTCTGGGGTCTCTTTTATAACAGCACTAATCCCATTCCTGAGGGCTCCACTTTCACGACCTAATCACTTCCCAAACGCCCCACCTCCTAATACCATCACATTGGGGATTAGGTTTCAACATATGAATTTGGGGGGAGGACACATGCATTCAGTCTATAGCAGTGCCTCAAAGGGAAGAAGCATGCATTATATGTGGCTTGCATCTCTGGACACTATCCCAGAACTGGACACTATAAAACAAAAATTTGAGTAATTTTTTGTTTAATGTCTGTGTCTCCTATTAGCTGCAGGTCTCCTTGAGGGCAGGGACATGTCTATTTTGCTAATAGTTTATCCTCAAAATCTAGCACAATCCCTAGCATACAATAAATTCTTTATTTTGTGTGTGAGGAAGGTAAGCCCTGAGCTAACATCCATGCCAATCTTCCTCTTTTTGCTGAGGAAGACCGGCCCCGAGCTAACATCTATTGCCAATCTTCCTCGTTTTTTTTTTGTTTGTTTGTTTTTCTTTCCCTTTTTCTCCCCAAAGCCCCAGTAGATAGTTGTATGTCATAGGTGCACATCCTTCTTAGTTGCTGTACGTGGGACGTCGCCTCAGCATGGCCAGACAAGCAGTGCGTCAGTGCGCGCCTGGGATCCCAACCCGGCCTGCCAGTAGCAGAGCGCGCGCACTTAACCTCTAAGCCATGGGGCCGGCCCCTACAATAAATTCTTTAAAAAAAATTGTTAGAGGACCAGCCCAGTGGCATAGCAATTAAGTTTGCGTGCTCCGCTTTGGTGGACCAGGGTTTGCGGGTTCGGATTCCAGGCTCGGACCTACACATCGCTCATGAAGCCATGCTGTGGCAGCGTCCCACATACAAAATAGAGGGATATTGGCCCATACGTTAGCTCGGGGACAATCTTCCTCAAGCAAAAAGAAGATTAGCAACAGATGTTAGCTCAGGGCTAATCTTCCTCAGCAAAAAAATAAAGAAAGAAAATTGTTAGATAAATTAAAGAATAATTAAATAGGAGATGCTCAACTAATAATAATAACAACAGAAAAAATGACAACATTTATCCAGTATTTGCCATATGGCAGGCACCACGTGAGACACCTATATTTACAGTCTCATCTGAGCTTCACAACAAAGTGATGTAGGTGTTGTTAGTGAGGCTCCTTTAGAGATGGGGAAACTGAGGCAGGTTTCCCTGCCAGGTTGAATGACTGGCCCAAGGTCACATAGCAATCATGGATTTAAGCTCAGTCAGTCTAACTTGATGGCCCAAGCTCTTAATGAATGACTAGGCTAAGATCAATATTTGGACATTCTGACCACCTAAAGATGAAAAGGATCCAGACAGAAATTCAGACTTTTCAGGTGATCTAAGGCACAAAATACAGGACTAAACCTCACAAACTGGCCCTCAACGCAGTTGCCTGGTCAATGTGCTGCTTTACAATACACTGATGGGCAAGAGGCAATGAAGGAAATTAGGAAAGTCACCCTACCCCCAGAGAAGTAGGCAGACTGTGATGCCAATGCTGTATGGAGCTTCTACCAGGAGGACTGATCTATTTATTCACTCACTCAACACACTTTTCCTCAGTACTCATGTAAGACGTTAGAAATGCCCTAATGAATATGACAGTCAAAATACCTACTCTCATGAAGCTTCCATTTCGGTGAGGGAAACCAAGAGTAATCCAGTAAACCAATCCAGATAATATAAGATAGTGACAAATGCTAGGAACAGTAATAAAAAGGGGTAATAAAATAAATAGTGATGGGATGAGGTGGAGGCAACTCTAGAAACAGTGAACAAGGAAAGCCTTTCTTAGAGGGTGCCATTGGAGCAGAGACTTGAATGAAGTAGAGGATATATCCATGCAAAAATGTGAGGGAAGTTATATGACCTGGTTTCTGTTTCTAAAAGAATACTTAGCTGTTATGTGGAGGATGAATTGTTACTGGACAAGCATGGAAACAGATCAGTTAAGAGGCTTTTCTCAAAGACCAAGGGAGATGGTCATGGCTTAGACTCGGATAGAAGCAGTGGAGATGATGAGGAGGCATTGGAAAGGAAGGGAAAGGACGTCATCTAGTATGCAACTCTGGGAGCCACATTTGGGATAGATACTTATGGGATCCAAATACTTTTTTTATCCCTGTCTTCTTCAAGTTCATCAACATCAACAGTCAATATCCAAATGCATCGACAGCATAAAGAAGCTTGAACTCTTCTAGTCCCAATGCTATCCTTTCCAGAGCCCAAGTCCAAATTCCTCGAGGACAGGGGTCAGCAAATTTTTCCTATAAATGGTCAGATAGTAAGTATTTTCAGCTTTGCAGCCACATGGTCTCTGTCACTACCACTCAATTTGTAGAGTGCAAAAGCAGCCATAGATATTACACAAACAAATGGGTGTGGCTGTGTCCCAATAAAAAATTTTTATGGACAATAAGATTTTAATTTCATATAATTTTCCCATGCCACAAAATATTATTCATCTTCTTTTGATTTTTTTCCAACCGTTTAAATATTTAAAAATCATTCTCAGCTCATAGGACGTACAAAAACAGGCAGTGTTTGGCCCGAGGGCCATAGTTTGCAGACCCCTGCTCTAAGAGGATGCTGCCTAGAAAAGCTGTATCTCTAACAGTCCCCTCCCTTTTAGTTTCTTATGTAGCATCACTCCTATAGGCCCAATATATATGATACTGCATATCTTACATATAAACATAAGCCAGATTTTTTTATTCCCCTCCATGGAGTTCCCGTGGGGACTCAAGGGTCTAATAGCCAGAGTGAGCACATTTTGCCAACAACCCCCACTTTCCATAATGGAATTTAATTATTTGGCCTCAAAAGCATTTAAGCTCCACTATACAGACAGAGTCAAATAAATAAATAATAAAGGGGTACATTTTGATAGCACCTGCCTCAAAGATCTTAAAGGCACTGTCATGCCTGCTTTAATATTTTATGGTGTAGAAATGTGACTGTTACCAGCTCATAAAAATATACTGCTTTTTATACCAGGTCAAAATCTAGGGCCAATAGTCCTGTTTTGTGGCAGGATCCAGAGGGCCAGCCAGGAAAGAGGATAGAGTTACCTTTTTTGAAATCTGAAGAGAGCTATTTAAAGATGATGGACCAGATAAATGCATATTAGGTTTTTTTTTCCTTCTTCTGCATCTCAAAACAGAAGGTTTCAGAGTCTGCCAGCAGCTGGTGCAACATTCATGATTTACCACTGAAAAGCCAAGAATCTCAGCCTCTGACCCTCATTGTTGCTTAGGCATACTCCTGGAAGAGCCGAGAAGCAGGCAGGTGTGTCCTGGAGCCAGTAACACAAGGTTTCTATGAAAACACTCCAGATCTTCATGTTGGAAGTGACACTAGCAATGATTTACCTCGACATCCTACATCTGGAAGAAAGACTCCAGCAGTGTCACGGACTGAGGACAATCCCATCATGGGACAGGGAATTTATCCCCTCCCCGGGCAGAGTTTGTCATTGCTGGAGAACTGGTTGTTGTTTAATATTCACAACAATCCTGGGAAACAGGGACCATTTTAATGTCTATTTTAAAGAAAAGGAAACTGAGGTTATTTAACTTGCTAGTAACTTTCTAGTAACTAGTAAGTGGCAGAGCTGGAGTTTGAACTCCTGTTTTTCTGGATCCTCAAGGAGACTGCAAACAGCCCTCTCATCATCCTCGCCTCCCACCTCTCAAAACACTTTAGTGTAACAAAGTCCTCCTTCATATGTGAGCTGCCCTAGTTCCTACCCAAGGAAAATGACAAGTTCCAAGACTGAAATGAAAAAGAGAATGAGAGAGAGACGAGTAACAGTTTCATGGCTAGAGTTAGGTACTAACAAAGCTAATAACTGATGTACAAGCAAACAAACGCAGAGAAAGGTTTTTGGCACCGTAAAACAGAGATTAATTAACACTAGATTACAATGGAATTCCTATAGACTTACACTTGACCCAGACCCCAAAATAACAAAGGAATTCAACATGATTAATGCTTTGAATAGCAAGGAATGTCAGAATGATTTACCTCTTATTACTAAAAAGGGCTGCCAGATTGCTTAAAAAAGCTCTCCCTGACTCAGGATATTGCTATCTCCACTGCAATCGGCAATCTGAGTTCACTCACTTGACAGGAGCACTGATTCTCTGCCAATTTGGCTTTATTTTACATATCTCCTTCTCCCCCTTCTTGCCCCTTGTCCCACCCTCTTTCCCAGTTTGGAGGAATTCTGAAATCCCCAACAAGCTCAGCTGGGTAACCTGGGTTGTTCAGAAGAACCAGTTGCAGGCAATAGGCAGCCCAAGCAAAATCAGCCTGGACATGAGTGCCAGCCATTCCAACGGCTCTGAAAGAGATCCTTTATTTTATCTTCTCATTTTTCCTGTTAGGAAAAATCTCTGCTGGTGAGTCATTTGTGGCTATAGGTGTTTAAAGCATTTATACGAGGAGAAAGACAGATTGATGCCTTTAGCACAGCCTGCCTGCTCTGGTCTAAGGAGAGGTCAGGAGGATGACAAGAATACTAAAGCTTAAGACGACAGAGTTGGCGCCAACATGCATTTAAGCAGAGACTAAGAGTCCAGAATTCCTGGACATCATAAAGAATCTATTATCATTGTGGTCACTTTCAGCAAGACTGATTTCATTACCATCTGTCTTCATCCACCACTGCTTGGTGAATGAATATTAAATATGGAACTACTCCTGGACTCAAGTCACTGAGGCCGAGAAGGAAGCAGTTATGTAACCATGTGATCTCCGCACACCTCATAGCCAGGAGGAGAGCAGATGAGGTGAGGGGGGTCGGGTGGGGGCTGATGGGGGAGGGAGACACTGTGGAGTGAGATAAGATCATTGGCTCTACTGAGTCGAAAATAAGGGTTCAGTTCTCGGTTGAGTAATAATTCTCTTTTCAAGGTGGGCAATATTTAAGCAATCATCTCTTGAAAATTGGTCATTACCACCAGCTAATAACTGATTTGTTAGTTAATAGTCCAAGGTGAAGCCAAGGGCAGCAAATGCTCTGGCACACCATTCTCTGATGGCATGATTAACAGATTTCAAGGGCATTATTGCTATTATGAACCATATTCATTGATTTATAACATCACTAATATGTTTTATAAAAAAGTGGGTGCAATGTCCTGGAAAAATTCATCATTGTCTGGTGCTTTGAAGTTGAATAGCCACTATACCATGTCCAAGAGAGATGCCTTTTGGTCTAGTTCTGGGCATCACCAAGGTCCAGGCTGGCCCTGGGTGGCTTGCACAGTGTGGGACTAGAGAATCCAGAGAAACATCACTCAGAAGGGCCCAGGCTGTAGCTTTAATACAAAGATGTCACTTCTCCCCTTAAATATGTCCTGATTGTGTATTTTTTTTAAACCTGCCAGTATAAAGTCTAGAAGGATAAACAGTAAGATTTTAGCAGTGGCATCTCTTAGGAGTGGGATTGGCATAGGGGAAGAGCAAGACTCTTTCATTTCCTATTTTAGAATTTCTATTTCTTTTTTGAATATTTAATAAAGTTTTGGTCCAAAAAAAATCTTATAACTGCCCACTAGAGAATCCTGAGGCTCAGGGTGGGAGCTAACATCCACTGGTGAGACAAGTCATCCCCCAACAACAGGTTTGCACAATGTCACTGGGTCCAAGGGAGAGAAGTCACAATGGTGGGATAGGCATAGGGGTCCCACTGGGAGCTGCCCAGACAACCCTCTGGCTGAATGATCACCACTTCCGTTCTTGAACTCAAAGCTTTCCTAGGGAGCTTGGAATCGTATCTCCCTTACTTCTTGTGGCAGCCCTTTTCCCCCTTCTTCCTTGAGGGCATAACTCAAATTTTATACTTCAGAGAAGACAGGGTCTCTCCCCATTTCCAAGGGTAAATCTTAATTAATCTAAGCTAATCATGGTAATTCCAATTCTTTTTCAGTGACTGGTTTAAGAGTGGGCGTGTGACCCAGTTCAAATCAATAAGATTAAGGGGAGATCTGTAGAAGGATTTCTGATGAAGGTTTTCTTGCTCCTAAAATCAAATGTGCAAGAAGATAAAAGCACATTTTGCCGTTCTCATCATGGCTGGTGAGGAGGTGATGCCTGGAACTGCTGCAGCCTTATTACAATCATGAAAACATGTCAGTCTGTGGACAAAAGCAAATATGCTGAGCACGGCAGAGAAGAAAGATAGAAATAACTTAGGGATTTCACTTGGTTGAGCCTCTAAATGAACCAACCCTGCAACTGCCCTATCTTCAAACTTCTTATTATTTGACATCATAAAAATGTCCAGATTGTTTACACCACTTTTCATTGGGTTTCTTTTTACTTACAGCTGGCAATATACAATCTGATCTCTAGCCTGCCTCAAGAAACATGGATAAGGAAAGGCCCACGGGGAAGAAGTGAGGACAGAGTCATGACAGAAGCTGAGGATGCAAGATTTAGAAAATCCTGAGAACATTTAAGTGAGTTCCATACAAGTGAATGATTCCTTGTACCCTAAAGATTACGTGGGGTCTTTTTCATGGCAAAAGCAAAAGGAATATGTTCACTAGCCAGAAAAATAAACACTCACCTATGCCAAAGCCCTCAAAGACATCAGAGTGCAGCTAGTGGAAATCAACTGGCACACCCAATGAAAATCAAGTTGGAAGGAATGTGTTATAATCAAGCTCACCTCTCAGCTTCATTGAATTTGTCATTCAGAGAAACGTCTGTAGGGAAATAGCATTTAGTGAAGGTGGTTGCTTGGTTCTCAGGGTGAAAAAGAAAAATAAAAGGTGAGGATTCATAAATGACTGGCTCACTAAATACACATTTACTCACTGCCTGTCATAGGTAAGCACTGTTGTCAGGACAACAGAATAGTTGAAGACACCTCTGTCTTCAAGGAGCCCACAATCTGTAGACACCTAATAAAAGGTGATTGTGAGCTTCTTGGTGAGGCTAATGTAAAAATAGAAGGTAATTCAATAATTAGGTAAGCAAGACAGATATGTACACGTTACCACAGAACTCAAAACTACAAAACCTATCACTAACTGCCTCACAACCAGCGTACGTGCCTGAAATCAGCAGTTCTATGTGAAGTGAATAGATTGTTACTTTTCCTCTTATCTAGCACCTTCTTTCTTTTATCTTTAGCTGAGGCAGAGGTTTTCCAGCAGCTGAAGTTTGATTTTGAACTTCTAAAGCTTCCCAAGTGGAGGAGCCAGGTAAAGAGGAGAATGGTGAGGAGGAATATTTGGCTACAACATAGATATTACTTTGGGAAAATTTTTTACGTGATCATTTTTTCTGATCCACCATTTTTTGACTGAGCTAAGATTGGCCAACCAATGTCATCAGTTAGTTCTAGGCCTTCCCCAAAACAGAATTTTAAATATCTCTAAATTCCTTCAGGCAAAGGTATGGCCAATTTAATAGAAGAGAAAAATGTAACTTACTTATCCCATTTATAAAGAAAAAAAATAGACCTCTTCCTTGCTAATAAGTAACAAAAAGGTTAGTGCTTCACCTCTACTCTGGAATAAAGCCCAAAAGACCTTTTTTTTTTTTAATCTTTATTTTGTGTGTATGTGAGGAAGATCAGCCCTGAGCTAACATCCATGCCAATCCTCCTCTTTTCGCTGAGGAAGACCAGCTCTGAGCTAACATCTATTGCCAATCCTCCTCCTTTTTTTTTCCCCCAAAGCCCCAGTACATAGTTGTATGTCATAGTTGCACATCCTTCTAGTTGCTGTATGTGGGACGCAGCCTCCGCATGGCCGGAGAAGCGGTGCGTCGGTGCGCACCCGGGATCTGAACTCGGGCCGCCAGTAGCGGAGCGCGCGCACTTAACCGCCAAGCCATGGGGCTGGCCCCCAAAAGATCTTTGATGAAAAGCATTCTGAACACTGTTTTTTTAATAAGCCAAACTTCATGATGGGGGCAGTTTGCCTGCCTACCTCCTTCCCATTCTCACTCCCCATCATCCTACTTACCAAGCCCTCCTTCCTCTTTTTTGCAACACTCCCTGGGGCTCAGGGGTGCCTGAAATGTAGTCTTCCAACCAGATCTTCCCTACCAGGGTAAGCACCCCTCAGTCTAAACATTTCCATCTCTCCCTACGTGCTCTGTCTCCATCAAAAAATTCATCTGACCAGTGTATCATCCCTTTAATATCAGGTGCTCTGCTCAGAATCTGAAAAGCTAGATGCTCTTAGTGGGTATGAATTAGTTAATCTGGTACCTCTTCCAAGTAACCTACATGCATTTCTACAGGAACCTCCCGAAAGAGTATTCTAACCCTCTGGTTAAGGATTCTAATAGTGAGGATTTTTAAGCACCTTGGGAAACTTGTGTAAGAAGTTGGGGAAATACTCCTAAAAGCACACCTAGCAAGCCATTGGAATTCACTTATTTGTAGGACTGATCATCTCCTATGTTCATCCAAATAGGTTGTGTGGGTTTATATAAGACGCTTCTCCTATAAAACAACTCACATGTTAACAATCTTGCTCCAGAAGACTCTAGTGCTCACCTGACATTTTGCTACAAGCTGATCACTGTGCCAGTTCTAGAACACACTGTTCAAATAAGTCTAGATATTCATTTCCCTTTAGGAATGAAGAAGATTCTCTGCATAACAATGGCTGCCTTGCCCTGCATATTCGTCAGGTGGGCTAACCACAGTAACAAACACCACCAAAATCTCAGAACCTTACAATAGTAAAGATTTGTTTCAAGTAAAATTCAAGCAGCTCTCCTCTAACTAATGATTCAGAAACTCAAGCTCCTTCTATTTGGGGCTCTACCACTGCAACCCATAGGTGACGAAGTTCCCTGGGGTTCACCTCTGAGCCAGGGGCACAGGGAAGGAACATGGAGTCAAGCGAGGTCTTGGAGCCAGACCTGGAAGTAGCAATAATCCTTCAACCCACATGCTAGTGGCCAGAACTCAGTCACATGCCCACTGACAGTGTGCATGGTGACAAAGTAAGAGTATAGTGAGCAGTGTTCGCCACATCCTGAAACTCAGAAGGCTAATAACTGTGCACTCACTCTACACAGGCCCATTACTGACTCCCAGCTACAGCAGACTGCATCTGACCAGGCTCGAGTCTTTTCTAACAGCTTCCTCTGTGGGTTTCAGTTTGTGAGACTTGACAAAGATTCTTTGCTTGACCAAACTTTGATCAGGTTTCTGAACCTTCTCCTGGGCCTATCTGTGCACTTCCTTGTAAAATCTAGTTTTAGCAAGAACCCTGCTAAGTCAGTTTAACCAGAACCCTCACTTGCAGTATCTGATCACCCTCAATATCTGATCAGCTTCCTCATCCTCCACCATCCCCCACGCGATGTCTGATTACCCAGGCCTATCTTCAGTAAGAATCCTGTTAGGTCAGTTTAGCCAGAACCTCCCTTATCTCTGATGTTTCCTCTTAGTGATTTTCCATCCACTGACCCCCACCCTGCTCCTTGACTACAAGTTCTTACTTGCCCATGCTATATTCAGCATTGAGCCCAATCTCTTGCCCCCACTATAAAACTCTATTGCAGTGGTCCCTATACCCATCACAATGGTCCTAAATAAAGTCTGCCTTACCATCTTTAACAAGTGTCATTGAATATTTTTTTCTTTAACAGACTAAAAACATGATCCTTGGGGAGATAAAGGCTGAAGAGTTAGATATTCTCAGTAATAATGGGTTCTACTGGAAAAATTATCTTCAGTTTGAAAAAAATTATACACCTTCCAGGATCTTTCACCTTTCCAGAAACACTGATTTAGGAATTTTCTGCTCTGCTCCCAAAAAATATATCCATGGATCCATAAGGTCTGAGAACAATATACAAGTATAAAATATATAGGCCTCTGGAAACCTACCTCTCCCTGTTTGAGTTTGAGTAGCTTTCTCCAGTGTGGACCCACAGCATTTCTTTTTGGTTGGCCACTTCACAGAAAACCACAGTCAAAGGAGAACTAATCCAAGGATTGCAAAGACTCTTTGATCCAGGGATCACTTTATCAAGGCATTCACCACTGATGGTCCAAGTCCACCCACTTCATCCCCAGGAAAGCTCCCCAAAGTGGCTGGGGAGAAATTCACTGCTTTCAATGAGACACCAATGAGGTGATGTCTGGTTTGTATTCAATAGGATAATTATTAATTCAATATCAAATTATTAATTTATGCCAGAAACTAGAGTATGGATGCTGTCATATTACAGCATGAATAATAGAGGAGACCAGACCTTGGATCACAGTTTGAGAACCTCTAATATAATTGATTCCCACTCCCAACTGGGCCTATCTAGGCAGAACCACATGACCAGTTCACCCTCTCAGTCTGAGCAGCACTGATTGAAAGAGGAAACTACTATTTTGTGAATGATCAACCTCACTCAAAGATGACATTTTTAACATTGATGGTAAAAGTGAATGTTGACTAGCGAAAATGTTATAAGCAAAAACTTCTTTTTTGGCTTTAAGATGAAAGAATCTTTTTCTCTCATAAGTTATTTATCCTTGTAATCTCTAGAGTTACTGAGTACTTACTATTTGCCACAAACTATTCTAGAAGGCTTTACATGTCTTATTCCATTTACTCCTCAGAATAATCTAATGAGATAGATACAATTCCTGTCTCCATTTAACAGATGAGGAAAATGATGCATTTGTCTAAGGTTGCATTAATAATACCTCATATTTGTATCGGGCACTACAGGTTATAAAAATATTTTTACTTGCATTATCTCATTTGATCCTTAAAATAACATAGGAGGTAGGCGGAGTATGTCATATTTTTCCATTTTAGAGATGAGGAAGTTGATGCAAAGAGAAGTTAGGTTACTTGATCAACATCTCTCAAGAAATGTTGGGGCCACAACTCAAATCTAGATCTCCTGACTTCCAATCTCAGTGCTGCTCTTTACATCACTCTACTCTATTTTAAAAAGCACCCATAGAATGCCCTTTCATTTCAAGGAGTAGACTGAACCAAAAAATTAAATTTGAAGCATGTCTTCATACTCTTTAGAAGAGTCAACCGAAAAGTAACATAAAATGAAAAGATAGGTGATACAAAATACTGTCTGAACAGTCATGATGAAACAGTCCTTCCTTTGGTAGAGAGAAGAGAATGTTTGTAGGATAATCAGCTCCATTGTGTTCACCTATGAGAACATATAAATTGGACTGGAGGATCCACAAGCACTGAGCAAATAGTAAACTCAACAATAGGGCCGGTCCCATGGCTTAGCAGTTAAGTGCGCGCACTCCACTGCTGGCGGCCCAGGTTCGGATCCTGGGTGCGAACCGACTCACTGCTTCTCCGGCCACGCTGAGGCCGCGTCCCACGTACAGCAACTAGAAGGACGTGCAGCTATGACATACAACTATCTACTGGGGCTTTGGGGGAAAAATAAATAAATAAATAAAATTATTAAAAAAAAAAAAACGCAACAATAAATTTCAAGGCTCACAGGTATGAAATATTGGACAAAGTCTCCCTCCCCTCCTCCAGGAAGTTTTTTCCAACCTCCTCATCCCACAATGGCTCTTGGCTCTTGTGAATATGTTTTTCTCTCACAGTCTATATCACACAATCTAGTGCCTGATGATATCTGGGATTTACTGTCTTCTACATATCACAAATACACATCTAGCCACTTGACTTCTAGAAAGTAGAAACCATGTCTCTCTCTTTTACTTTGGTATCCACCAGCAGATGAGTACCATTCTGGGTCCAGACGAATGATTACTAAAACTTGAAAGATATTTCTGACGGTAATAGCCATTCCACTAAAATACTAATATTGTATGATAAAACTAACCACTTATGAGCTTATCATATTGCATTAGATTTTATCCCATGGAGTTATATTTCAGTGTATATAATTTGACCCATGTCAAATAACATGTAGCCACAGCTACCTAATAAAAAGGCACGTTTAAGACAGTTTCCCTATATTTGTGTAGATAATATCATTTAAAACCTACTACTAAATTTTGAAATCCCAGAAATAAGAGATAGAGATGACTGGTTAAATATTTGGTATTTATACATAGTGCATATAAATCAATCATAATAAAGATACATTGTAAACATTTCCACCCAGCAATTTTAATGAAAACAAGCCTCTAAATCTGTATTACTGTTTGAAGAAAAATGAAACTATTTTCATAACTTAGTTACCTAATGAACTGTACATATCTTTTCCTTTGTCTTGGAGGATGAGTAGAAATGGATAGGAGACACCTTGCCTGGCAATGATATTACCAATTATTGGAAGATCTTTTACTACTATCTTTACCATAAAGACCTCCAGTGATTTACACCTCAAATTTGTGAGCATCAATACACAAGAACATATAAAGTAATTGACAGCATAAAACGGTTGATGGTCAGGAACCACCAGCAGAATACGCTGTTCATTGCTATTTATCACCTAGAAAGAGAGGATAAGAACAAGTGATAACTCCCTGCTCTTTACCTTCTGCAGAAATACCTCCCCATTGTCTTTCTTTTTTTTTTTTTTCCTGAGGAAGATCAGCCCTGAGCTAACATCCGTGCTAATCCTCCTCTTTTTGCTGAGGAAGACCAGCTCTGAGCTAACATCTATTGCCAATCCTCCTCCTTTTTTTTTCCCCAAAGCCCCAGTAGATAGTTGTATGTCATAGTTGCACATCCTTCTAGTTGCTGTATGTGGGACGTGGCCCCAGCATGGCAGGAGAAGCAGTGCGTCGGTGCGCGCCCGGCATCCGAACCCCGGCCGCCAGTAGCAGAGCGCGCTCACTTAACTGCTAAGCCATGGGGCTGGCCCCCCATTGTCTTTCTTATCTGAGAATCAAGGCCATGTCCCTGGACACAAAAACCCACTTACTTGGGCAAAACATCCTGGGCAATCAGAAGTCAGCATGCTAAGCCTTTGTGTAGGAATGTGCCTGTTGCGTGCACATCTGCCAAGACCTTGAGAATGCCTATAACTGTATAATAGACATGGCTACACATTAGAACTACTATTTCCAATCATGCTCAATAGCACAAGGAATCATCCACAAGCTGCTCCATGACTGCAGTTCTTGACCTAACTAGTCTCTCTGACTCATTGATATCCGTGAGCTTGGGTCTTGCATTTATGACCATGATCTAGAAATGCAAGTGGGAGGAAACACAGACTTCTTGACAAAGCCAAAGAAATTCCAAGTCTAGCGACAATGATGGCTGCCTGCCAGCCAGCCCCAGGGAAATGGTACACAGTGCCCAGGACCTTTATTTGCAAAACTGCCCTGAAAAACAACCCCAGATTCGCTACCTGTTAAAGCAAATACTTATTGACAAAGAAAAGTAGTTGGAGAAGATTGGCGCCACATTTAGGCAATTACAGGACAGAATGTGGTTCCAGCATAGCCTTGAGTTTAATTTAAAATGCTTGATCCACAGAGAGAAAAAAAACCCAGTGTAAACTCTAGTCCTGACTCTGCAGAAACTAGTTAAGAGCCTTAAGCAAGTGAGTGAAATTTTCTGGGCCTTTGTCGCCTCACCACCAAATGATGATCAAACTGTAGAATCATCTACAGTAGTCATCTGCTAAATTTAAAAAATATAACAATCACACTTGTTGGCTGTCTTAGTTTAGGTTGCCTTAACAAAGATATTGTAGACTGGGTGGCTTATAAATAACAGAAATTTATTCCTCACAGCTCTAGAAGCTGAAAGTCCAAGATCAGGCACCAGCAGATCTGGAGTCTATTGAGATCCTGCTTCCTGGCTTATAGATGGCTGTCTTTTCCTTGTGTCCTCACATGGCAGAGAAAGGAAGAGGCAAGCTCTCTCAAGTCTCTTCTTATAAGGGGACCAATTCCACTCAAGAAGACTCCACTGCCATGACCTAATTACCTCCCAAAGACCCCATCTGCTAATACAATCACATTGAGGATTAGGATTTCAACATATGAATTTCGGGGGGACATAAACATTCAGTCCATACCATTGGCCAAAGGTTTGACAATTTTACTCATTGATTCCTTCAAATTTTGGTGGAGGCTATTGAGTCCTGCAAGTTTTTATAGCTAGGTTACGCTTTAAATCTAGGATATTCTGAGATAGTATTTCCCAAAGCACGCGCTGTAGACCACAAATTCCAAAGACAATCCACAAACAAAAGGATCTATGGTAAAATAAATTTGGAAACACTCACTTTTGGATAGTCAGTATCTATATTAGCATATTAAAGACTCTAAGAAGTCCTGAAGTAAACAAACCTTTGCTTTGTTTAGCCCATATCCCTTGAATCCTCTGACTTCCAACTGTCAGTGTCTGCACCTTTGATCTCTTTCTCTCTCTCAAGCCTCAGAAGGCTGTTTTGCCTGCTTGCAGAGCAGGCCTGAAGTACCAGGAAATTAACATACACCCTAAAAGCAGCCCTCAACCAATAGCTGATGGGACCTGTGGTGCAACAATCCCAGCTCCCTTGCTGCTTGGTTGGGATGACTCTGAGGCATGTGCTTTACACTGTCTCCCATAGCTTCCCTGTGGGATTTTTTTTTTTTTTTTTTTTGTGAGGAACATCAGCCCTGAGCTAACATCCATGCTAATCCTCCTCTTTTTGCTGAGGAAGACCGGCTCTGAGCTAACATCTATTGCCAATCCTCCTCCTTTTGTTCCCCAAAGCCCCAGTAGATAGTTGTATGTCATAGTTGCACATCCTTCCAGTTGCTGTATGTGGGACGCGACCCCAGCATGGCCGGGGAAGCGGCATGTCTGTGCGCGCCCAGGATCCGAACCCGGGCCGCCGGCAGCGGAGCGTGTGCACTTAACCGCTAAGCCACGGGGCCAGCCCTTCCCTGCGGGATTAAGTTCCAGTCGCCCACAGTGGTTGCTGGCTTGAAAGGTACCATTTATTAGACGTCTTCCCTTCACCGTCTTACTTCTCTACTATCCACCTCCCAAATAAACTACTTGCACACAAATCTTACGCAGGGTCTACTTCTGGGAGAGCCCAAACTAACATGCCCAGGGTTTCCCACACGTATCTGATGACAGATCAGTCTTCACACAGTACTTTTTCATTAGCCAAAACTCTTTTACTGGCAAGCGAGAGAAGCCCAACACAAACTGAATAAAACAGAAAAATTCATTCATTTAAGTCCAGGGATAGGCTGGCTTTAGGCCTAGCAGGACTTACAAACTCAGACAATGTCATGGTGACTTGCTCTGTCTCCATTTCTGGGCTCTACACTCCTTTGTGTTGGCTTCATTCAAGCAGGTTATTTCCACAAGGCAGAAAGACAACCATCAGCACTAAGCTTATATCCTCTCTTTCCAGCAACCCCAATGAAAAAGGAGCTTCTCCTTCTCAATAGTTCCAAAAAGGGCCCAGGATGAAGCTCACTGGACTTCCTTGATCACAAGGTCATCCCTGCACTGATTCCTGAGAAAAGAGAGAAGGAATATACTGACTAAAGAGTCCCAGGCCATGTGCCCACCTCTGGACTCAGTCACACCCAAACCACATGGACCCACAGTGAGGAGGGATGGTTCCTCAAAGGCAAATCAGGGTGTTGCTATCAGCAGAAAGAAATGCTTCAGGGCAGGCTCAAATAACAGATGTCCACTCCACTCTTTAACATTCTGTAGAACTCACTGGGGGAGATGCTGTTCTACAGCATTCACAACTACTTCCTCCAAAATTCCTGAGAAAGTCTTTATTGGGAAAGGTTGAAAGTGCACTTTAAAAAGAGTTGAGTCTGACAACTTCATGCCATCCCAATATACCTTTTATACATGACCGTTTTACTGGCGTCACTTGTTACTTGGCTTCCTGGCTTTGGTATATTTAAAGTATAGATTATCAGCTTTGACATTTTTTGTCAAAAGAAAAAGATATTCTATCAATTTCCTTCCATCAACTTAGATCCTCATGATTAATTTCTTTACTATTTCTATCAAGGAAGGTGATCAAACAGCCTTAAGCAAATGGGAGAACACATTTACAGCAATGAAAAGATTAAAGAATAAGGGAGCTTAGCAATGTGCTCTAGAAACCACCCATCCACTCCTAGAAACATTTTTTTTTTTACTTTCTTGTCTTTCCCACAGGAAAAAAAAATTTAAACCCCAAAACAAAAAATAAATAGAAAAAAAAAATAGTAGGATTTAACTGCACACTTGTGGTTTTAGTGGTTTTTCTAGAATTTACTACAAATGCCAGAAATTAATTTATAAATAATGGCAAGTATGGGATCGCAACCAACATCATGTGAAGAAAAGAAAACACCTCGAGAATGTGCTAATTGGAAAGGAAACACTCATCTGTGGCTAGAATAGCCAAAAGAGAAGGGCAAGTTTCACATACCAGGCTTGAAAGTATTATTGGTTTTCAAATTCTAAAACAATATAATATTGTCTTTCCAATTTTTTTATATTGCTTTTCTCTGCTCCTAAGCTCACTCTCCTGGAGGAATCTCACTGAAGTAGAGACACTCATCTACATTAATAGAGGAGCCATTATGCCACTTTCTTCCATCTTGCTTTGATCATTCTCTACTTTTTGAAAGAAGAGTCCTGGGCCACTTCTACTTTATGGACCCCTGACAATAACTACTAATGTTTATCATAAAAAGATGCACTATATTAAAATCATATGATTTCAGAGTTCTTTGGTCTAGCAATGACAAGCAGCTTTTCAAACACAGAACAAAGTGCCCCTTTGGCTTTTCAGCGTGATCTCTACTATGTAATGGGTGTACATGCTTAGGGAGGGGCATGGATTAGTTAAGTGCTGCTATTCACACCTCGAGTGGCTGCACCCCTCTCACCCAAGGGCACTCCATGTGGGCACACTCCCATTTTCATGAGACTCTACTCTCCCCCAGGTATCCTAGGACAGCCTCAACACCAGGCCTATGTAGCCCAAGCAAGGAGGAACTTAGCTATGAAAACACAAAAAGACTCAACATTATGGGGCCAGTAAATAAATGGTAAGACATCAATTCCATTCAGCTATGAAATGAACATTCTTCCAAAGAATATTAATGATGTGGGAAAATGCCAACAATAAAACTTTTTTAAGTAACGAGAAGAAATTCACTCAAACATTAACAGCAACATTCTATCTCTGGATGATAAGATTATCAGTTTTTTCCTTCATGTTTTCCTGTTTTTCCCATGTTTTCTACAATGAATATCTGCTACTTTATAATCAGAATTTAGAAAAAAAAAAGAAGGCTAAATATTGAAAAGTACAAAAAAGCCTCTGAGAAAAATTTATAAAATGCTGGCACAGAGCTGGTGGGACCAAGTAGGTCATTACTACAAAAATCACAGCCCTAGATTCCCCTCCATGCTACTAAATGCTTGTCATCACCACACCTCATTATATATACTTATATCCCCCACAACATTGGAACCTCCTAGATTGTAATGCAACATCTCAACTTCTTTGTTGTCCCCAAAATGCTTAGTTCAGCGCTTTGCACAAAATAGGTGTTCAAGAAACATAGTGTGAATTGATTTGTTAGAGCACGATGGTTGCAGGATGCGGGTAACTAGGCAAGGACCATCAGGGGACAGGAAGATCTTAAGGGTCCAGGTGCTCTGGAGCCTTAAAACTTCAGGTGAGTATCTAAAATCAGATGGAAGAGTCAAAGGTCCAGGAATTCAGGCAGGGCTTATAGGATTAGAGGGTTAAAACAAGCATCTAGGAAGGCAGTTGAGTCAATGGCCCTGAAAGCCAAGACAGCAAAGTAATGTTGAGTCTGCTTTCAACTTTCCGCTAAGCAGGGTGGTCCTACGAGCAAGCATACTTTGTGGTTATCCAGAGATGCCCCCTACATACACCAGGTCCAGATGGTTTGACTAAAAACAATTTGGCCACAGAAATTTAGTCAACTGAGCAATTTAGGCCAACAATAGAAGATTCATTGGAACAACCTAGTCCCACAATAGAATGTCTTTTACAATGTCATTTATTGTTTTTTGCCAAATTTCAAAAACAATGCATTCTCATTAGAGAAACATCTTGAGTGACTAAAAAGCATACCAAACTTAACATGTCCAAAACTGAGCTCCTGATCTTGCCTCCCAAACTCCACCTTCCTGCAGGCCTTCCCATCTCAATTAACGCAGTTCTATCCTGCCAGTTGCCCAGGCAAAAAAAATTGGATTCACTCCTGACTACTCTCTTTACCTCATACAGCATATACACACGCATACACACACACACACACACACACACACACACACACATACACACACGGCATGTTCCCCAGGAAGGCCTTTTGCACCTGCTATTCCTTCTGCTAGCATGCATTTTCCCCAGATATCCACCTGCCTCATGCCCTTATCTCCTTTAGGTCTTTACTTAAAAGGTACCTTGACAGTGAGACCTCTCCTGATGGCTTTTTTAAAATTGGAACCCCTCCCCAAAACTCTATCCCCCATCCCTGCTTCATTTTTCTCTGTAGTACTTTTCACTGTCTAACCTATGACATATTTTACTTAATTCTTTTGTCTACTCTCTCTCTCTACTAGTATGTACCTTCATGAGGACAAATTTTTCTTGTCTTTTTTCTTTTTGCTATATCCCAAACGTAGAGAATATGGTTAACCTTTAGCAGGAGCTTAAAATTTTGTTGAATGCATTAATAAAATACAAATAAGCAAAATAATTCCCCAGGCAAACATTATTCAGACCGTGATATATGGTTATCCAAAAACTTTTCTATACATTACTATTATTCTATGAATACAGGATTAGACCACACATAGTGTTTGAACCTGTGTGTTTATTTTATCACACTAAGAAATTGTTACGTATTTTGGATGTTAAAATTATCCCAACTTTCCACTTCCACCAAACACCAAAGAATAGGAATAATGGGCTGGAAACGAATTTGAAATATAATGACAAATATATAGGGAAAAAATTGAAAAGTTAAATTTTAAATGAACAAAATCTTTAAAGATGAATAAAGGGTGCAAAGAAGCCACAACCCTGGACCATAATTATGAAGGAATAGTGTCTGAAGAACATTCATTTTATGGTTTTTTCTTTTATCAAATAGTTATGTTGATCAACTTACTTTTGACTAAATTGTTTTCAGTTGAATAATCTGGAGGTGGTGTTGGCAGAAGTCAATAGAGACGTAGGGAGAGTCAAAAGCTCTCAGGAGCATCCTGATTCTGGCAGAAGCAGGAGCAGAGGGTTTAGAATCATGAGAAGGTCATCATAAATGTTCTCCTTGGAAGACTTCAAGGCCTCAGACCACAGAAATTACCCTACACTTCAATTTCACCATTCATCACATTAACACAGAAACACTCCTTAACACCCTACTCCTCAAGGATGGGAATAAAGATAAGCCAGATATCTCTGAGATTTTCAAAGAACAGTCTTGGCACTGCTCAGTGGGCTTTTCCAGAGCTAAAAGCCAATGGGATTGATTTTTGGAGCCCAGTGACCCTTATCTCTTTCTCATTACACTGCAGGTAAGTTCTCATGGGGGTGCTAGGAGAATCATAGTTTTTGTTCCCCATCCATCACCCTTCCTGACCACTTTGGTTCCATGAACTCTCTATCCCTCTGAAAACCACCCAGCTGGTGGAAATTTTGAGACTTTAGGCTGACTTCTCATTATCCAAATAAAGTGGATGACATAGCTTTTTTTTTCTTTTCTAAGAAATAGAAACCAGACCCTCTGTTTTGTATTATCAGGTTAAAGACTGAGTTGAGGTGTCACCAGCAACAGTAATGGGCTTTAACTACCTCCAAAAGGGGATTTCTGGGAGGGAACACTGAGGTGGCACATACAAAGGACTCAGGCTTCACATAAAGGGAGGAGAGAGACCAGTCATTCTGCAGGAATTCACCTTGGGGCCCATCTTGAAGACAGATGAAAGAATGAAGAAAATAATGTTCTTAACCTACTATGTAACATGCCCTATGCTGGTGCTTTCATATATGTTATCTAAGTTAATCCTCACAACTACCACATTAATAATAACTACCTGTGATGTGAGTGTCATTATCCCAATTTTACAGATGAAGAAAATGTGGCTCAAAGAAATTAAATAATTTCCAAGAAGCAATACCAAAATTTAGAATCTTCTTGAAACTTCTAACTCCTAGTTCATTGTCCTAGTCTAGCCCCTCCACCATGCTGTATTTTTGGATTTCAAATTTCAATGGAATAGTGATGTCTAGAGTTGGGGGAAATGGGAGAAATAAGAGGTGACTACTAAAGAATTTGAGATTTCTTTTTGAGGTGATGAAAATGTTCTAAAATTGACTGTGATGATGTTTGCCCAACTCTGTGAACATACTAAATCCATTGAATTATATACTTTAAATGGGTGAATTGTACGGTATGTGAATTATATCATAAGAAAGCTGCTACCAAAAAATAATATTTAACGGAAGGCTTTCCCCACCCTGCTATACCAATGAAGTAACAAAAACTTCTCAATTTCTAATAATCAACATATCCTGAGGTTCAAAGGCTATGCTTTGTATATCTTTGTAATTTTATATAGTAGGCAATAGACAAATGGTTCTTGATAGAAATGATGAAACAGATCCAAATTTCCCCACTGCAATTGGTGGGGAAATGCCCAGTTAAAGGTAGCTGAATGGAGGTCAAAACCATAATCGCAAGTAAAAATAAGTCAGCAAAATTTTCTCTAGCATAGTCCCTCTACCATTTCAAGAATATTCCCCCACTCTCCTCACATTTCCTCCTCTTCCATCACCACAACCATGATCTTGTAGTTACACAATTTCCTTCAGAGTCAAAATTAGAAATTAACTAAAGAAGTTATGGTATTCTCCTGATTCTAAGATGTCATCCCTTTAAAATGAATCATGAATTTAATAACAACTTTCCAAGAAATAAAAATGGAACATCCCATTAGGCACATACATTGTACACTAATTGAGCATTTCAGAAGTGTTAAAATGTGACAGTAAATGCATCCTAGGATCAAAGAAATGAAGTAATTCTCATGAAGGTGGTAATCTAGTTAAAGTATGATTTCTCGATATTTGATGAAAAACAAAATGGTTTTTTTTTTAGAATCATAGGGGAGATAAACCTTTAATGACAGAAATATAGGCCTGAGACAACAGAACAAAGAGGGGTATTTATTGTTAGGGTAGAGGAGGCAGCTTCCCATAATCTATCAAATACTCAAAGGCCACGCCCTATTCATTCGTTTTGGCTGGGATGAACCTTCCCCCTCATTTTGCAAGAGTGACAGAGGAATTGGAAAAGGGTGTGGCTTTGGGCACGTGCACTGAAATCTACATGTTCTCAAAGTCCTGGGGAGGTATGCACAATTGCTGGGACTTCGTGGCAATTGCCAGTGTGCTGTAGAACTCTCAACAAAAAATTGGTAATTGGACCACCCAAGCTCTGAAGAACTGTGAAGTCTAGTTTCTCATTGTTCACCAAAAAAATTTCTTTAAAAATGCTACTTAAGAGAGAAGAGAAAGAGAACCAAATTCTGCCTATAAATGAATGCTTTGGCTCTATAGTATTAGTCTGTCCGTTGCAAGGATGACTTGGGTTCGAGGTAATGAGGAAATCCTAGCATCTCTGCCCCTGGCTTAATCATAAGAAAGATTTGGCCAGCCTAGCACTCCTTGATTGCCTTCTGCCTAAAGAAATAAGACCTGGGACCCTCATCACCACCTCAGCAAAAGGGATTAAACAGGGCAGAATATATATCTCTGCTGTGCTGCTCTTGCCAACAATTTGATTTCTTGAATTCTGAACTACTATACTCCCTGCCTACTCCATCCCCTACTGGATTCGAGACTGCCCAAACCTCAGGTATTTGCTTGGTGGGAAACGCAGGACAACTCCAAATCATCCATATATCCACATGACTATTTCCTCATGACAAAGGAAATGCAAAATTCCAACCAAATGGTGATACGATGAGACTTTTGATAATGAGTTCCACGAAGGCAGAAACTAATGTACTTGCTGGAATAGAAGTTGCAGAGATATTTTGCATAGAGATTTTCTGAGGAAAAAAAATTTAATTATATTATCATATATGAGTTAAAAGTAATTCTAAATTGTAAGCACAGAGGATAATATTATTTTGTTTTATAAATACAGCATATTATATAAAGTCATGTGCTCATAAGCTTAGTACCATATAGCCTAGGTGTATAGTAAGTGATACCACCTAGGTTTGTGTAAGTGTAAGAACACTCTATGACGGTCACACAACGACAAAATCGCTTAAAGTTGCATTTCTCAGAACGTATCCCTGTTGTTAAGAGGCACATGACTGTACTGGAATTCAGCAGGAAAGTATATATCCTGGATTTGTGGTAATATGCTAGAAAATGTACATTGGTATCAGTGAATATGGGCACACAGCAAGGTTATGGTAAAGAAGAAATACTCATATTCATATGATTGAGGCTGATAGTTGACCAAACAATTTTTTTAAGTCACTTAATAACAAATAATTACAAACAATAGTACTTACGTAACTTAACTTTATTTTAACTTTAGACATATAAATGTACATTTGCTCATTCACATACATTCTCATTCATTGAGAATAGGTCTGTTGATTGAAATTGGTCATTTTCTTTTTTTTCATAAACACATAGTGCAATGTTTACAATTTCCAGTTTAGGTTTCCTTGAAGAGTGATGAGATCTTAAAGACACTTATGAAGAAATATGAGTGGTAGCAGAAGCCTTGGTTTTTACAACACTGTTATACCAATCTTTAACAGTTATTTCTCACACTCTAATTCACTAGCTATATACATATTTTTAATGATCCCTGAATGAGTCTCTACAAAATATTCAATCTTATCCTTACATATACACTAACTTTATTTTTACACATGTATGTCATTGGATTTCTCACTAGCAAACAATGGATAATTTCTCTGCATTCCGTGAAATAGTGCATTGTAGTCGAAAAAGAAAGGGCAGCTGTATGTCAATTATATCTCAATAAAACTGGAAAAAACAAACAGGCAAGCATACAAACAGTAGCTTTGTAGTCCTACCTTAGAATGGGAAAAAAATACAATTAAACTGACGTGTATGGTTTCCAAAGAAACTAACAGGATGGCAAGTGTGGATTTATTTGTTTAAATATACATGACAGTGTGAAGTAAAAGAATGTATAACAAATTAAGCAGGTGAAAAAAAAAAAAGAGCAGAGTGCTCAGAAACATAAGACCCAGTTCAAGTGCCTGCTATATCTCTTTCTAGCAGTGTGACCTAGAACAATCCAGTGCAGCTTTCTGGAGCCTGGGTTCTCCCTCAAAAAATGAGATGGTGGTCCAAGATATGGAACTTTCAAACTACAATCCTAAGAGTTTTGTGAACCCACTCCCAGTAGACAGATGCCCTATCCTAACGGAGGAATGTGAGGCACACATGCACCCACATGCACACACACTCCATACATAGCAGCTCGAGGCTATCTGGGTAAGATTTTCTTTGTTTTCTGACCTAAAAAATTGAAAACCACTGGTAGATGACATCAGAGTTCAGGGCAGCTCTAACTTTCTGTTTCTTCCTTCCATACCGCCATTTGTGCAGAAGAAAAAATATGAGTTGTTGATGGTGTCTATTGTGAACATTGCAAAACTGAACAGTCAACTATCAGGAGCTGCTGGAATTAAGCCTCTCTCTACACACAAGATCCCTCACAACTCTGCATATGCTTAAGATTTAAAATGTGCAGCCTAATTAGCAGAGGAGAAAAAAAAAACCTGGCTGCTTAACTTCAGCATTGCCTTCAAATTGTATTCCCATTTGCAAATTTTACCACTGGATTTTTTTCAGATGTATTTGACATTGTATTTCCCTGTTAAGGCTAAGCTCAATAAAAAAGAAAAAGAGGAGGAGAGAGAAAAAGAAAGAACCAAGCAAGCGGTTATGTAGGAGGATAGACAAGAACAGCTTGATAAAGATCACTGGAAGATTGCTGCCTCTAGAAAGTTCAGGAGCCTTGTAATAAATAACCCTGTATAAATCTAAAGAGATTTGAAATGCTTAACTAGTTTTTAAATATGAGCAAATACACATACACACAGCAGTCTAATATGCTTTAGCATCAATCATATCCTGAACACTATAAAAATGTCCTATTATTGGAGTTCACAACAATTTAACAGCTTGGATAGATTATATTCCCAGCAAAAGGAGGCTACAATGCAAGGTTCAAGTTCCTGAAGTTTAGACAGTTTTAGGACATTAAAAAAATTTCCCATAGGAAAAATTAATTTCTCTCAAACGAAAAACAAGGAGTGAGAATTTCTTCAATTAATCCCATGTTTTGGACAGAGACAGTGGAAATTCTTAGTCTCATAGGTGACTTTTGCAGAAAAGCTTAAACCAGCATTTTCCCAGGAGGCCATATCCAGGTCTGTTAGAAGTGTATTAGCCTGAAAAAAATGTAGAAAATTTGCATATTCATTGAGCAAAGTTTACATAAACTGACAAGTTCATACAGTTGATTCTCGGGCACTTTCAAGTTCACATTTTATTGCTGCTACCTTTAAGTTAGTCAGTTTGAAAGTGCATTCATCTACATTCCTTCTCACTCAGCTAATATTACTGTCTTGGGTCCCCTGAGGGGAGGCATATTACTTAATTCATAGAATCAGAGGTAGGATTATGAGATGTGAGAGTTGAAAGGGTTTTGTTCTCTACCCCTCTGATATACAGAATTAGGGAAATAATAGCAAGGTCATCTGAAATTTTCCTACGGCCCCTCAGAGCTAATGAACCACAGCTTGGAAAGCATTGACCTAAAGGGGAAAAATGTACAGAAATCCACCTAATAGTGAGTTTAGAGCATGGGCTTTGGAGTCAAATAGTAGTGGGTTCTTGTCCCAGCTCTGCTTTTCACTAACCGCAATCTGGTGAGTTACTGAACCTTTCAGATGCTTTATTTTCTCATCTGTAAAATGGGGATTATATTAAAGACTGTTTCATAGGATTGTGCAAATTAAACGAGATGCCTGTAAAGTGTTTACTGTAATGCCTAGACTTAGTTCATTATCATTTTAGAATCACTAACTCTGTCCTTTGCTGCATGACTCTGACGTTTAATAGAATCAAAGGGCTCCTACAGAGAGAGAACTTCTTCTAACTGAGTAAACTTTCATAATCAAACCTTTCGTGTTCCACATCAGCAGAAGAAGTAAGATTATTTCTAGAGTAGAATTCATATACCCTAAAAAAAAATTTTTTTTAATAAACTAAGGTTATAGGTTATTAATCCAGTTGCCAAATCACCAGCACCTCCTCCCCATCATCCTTCAACAGTGAACTAGATCACAATGCCCTTGTGTACCACCTCAGGGACCCCCAATAATTTTCATGGTCATTACCCTTGTCCATACACACTTTAAAAAAAGAAGCACATGAATCTGAGCCATTACAGGAACAAGGGTACAATCAGGCATTGATTATTTTCCCCCTAACAGCTCTTCCATGTTATAAAAGAGGATAAAGAAACAAAATTCAGCAGCTAGGGAAGAGAGATGTTAGACCCATCCCTTGGCTGATTTTAATTTGAGGCACTTCAGTATGGTTACTTCTCAGAGTCATTGAAGGCTAATGGTGCAATCTGATTTTGCCTAGATGAATTTCCCATGACAAACGATATTGGCTCATCATTTGTGGTCGTGACTGAGTGCCAGTATTTTTCTTCCTCCAAAGCTTGGGTAGGACAGCATGGATCTCTTATGTTCCTTGGGACATTTGTTTCCAATTTTGCAAATACTGTGAATGTGGTTATTTTTGTAGCTCTGTTAGGAAAGTACATGGCATTTGGTTTTTCTTGTTGGAGTTAATTATAAATCATTAGGGTTCCAGTGCCCACAACAAAGTCCTTGGACCTTGAAGCTCAATCACTGGTGATTGCGATAGTCCTACCCACAGCCCCCCACCTCTTGCTAAATCCTCCATTTCTCATTATGAAGCAGGAGGGAGGAGGGGGTGTTATTTTAAGATGTTTTTATTGGCTTCTAAATGTGAAGCTTTGGTTCCAAGGTCTTCTTTTTCCCCAGAGCAAGATAAACTTTTTTGGGTTGTAAATCATGAGACTTTTGCATCACTTGACAGAGTCCATGTTTAAAAGTCATTCCAATCGCCTCTCTGATGACTTAAGAAGTGCGGAGAGTTGTCTATGCATCATGAAAAGGACCCTTTCAGCAGCACTGGGCCTAGGCCCAGATCTGTTCCTTTAGGATGATAAATTATTTCTATTTTTATGCCCTCCCCACTTCCATCTCTCATTTATAGAAAACAGCATTGTGACCTGACCAGTAACTTTAGGACTAGCCACTGGCAAAACTGGGAGGCCCAAGATGGGAAGGCTCAAAATGGAGGGCTCTGCCTCCACCTCTGAACTGACACCTCTTCCTGCCCACAGCCAGGCACCCACATCCTTGGGCTGCCCCAAGTCCCCTGCTGTAATTACCCATCCCATCTCACTCTCCAGGGCAGCACCCATAGTCTCAAGTTTTTCCCATTAAAATATCCCTATTCTGAATGTCATTTTCCCATAGGGCTCCATTTCCTGCTAGATAGCAAATGGATAATCTAATTTAAAAAAATTTTAAAAACCTGCATTCATGTATCAATAGGTGCCAACCGAATAATGAAATGAGGAGGAGACTTGTCTTCTGCTTTATTTTAACCTCCAAATCCTCTCCTCATTCAAGGCTTTCTTTGGTTGAATCAGAGTGGGTGGCTGACACTCTCTCTCGTTCATCTCTATCCCCAACGCCTGGAACAGTACCTGGCACCCAGCAGGCGTCAAGAACTATTTGATGAATGAATGAGGGCCCATCCAACTTTTCCTTCCTTCCCACTCCCCTGGCAGACCCTGGGGGTGCCCTTGGAGCAGAGCTTGCATGCCATGGAGTTAATGAAATATATTCAAAGAGCACCCTAGAATGCTGACCCTGAAGATCACTTAGTCCCACCTCCCCACTTCATAGATGAGGAAACCAAAGCAGAGAGAGGCGAAGTTTCCTGCCCAAGGTCACACAGTGAGTGACTCTGTAACAGAATCTGATTCAGGTCCTCGACTCCCAGATCCGGACTCATTCCCCCACGGTCTGCTGCCCCATTCTGCACTTTTTAACATAAGCCTTCTTGAGAAGAATAACTTTAGGTAGATGTCCTCAACAGTTTCCTAATGAAGATTTACTTGTTATCACTCACACACACACACACACACACACACACACACACACACACACTAAACAAGCCTTCTGATTATGGAAGGAGCAAGAGTATCAGAAAATAGAAGTTCTGGTCCTGAAAGTCCCTCCTCACCCTTTCTACCCCCAGGAATCCCCACAACCTAGAGATACAACCATGACAATTAGCTTGAAAGCAAACACATAGAGCTTAGAGATGGTCTTAGTGTGGCTTCCCCTCAAAAGCAGACCCCAAGATAAGGATTTCAGGAGGTGATCCCAGGAAGCACTGTGAGGAAATGGGGAGGAAGTAGGCAGAGAAAGGTGGAAAGCCCACTAAGGACTTGTTGGTGAGCAGATTACCACTAAGGGCTATGGTAGCCTCAGTCTCATCTGGGATCCTTTGAGGGGCTGTGTAAACATACCTCAGAATGGTCCCACTAAGGGTAGGGAAGCTGGGGTATTTATCCTCCAATTCTTGTCCCACATCAGGAGAAAACTGGTAAGAGGTGTTAACTCTCTGGCACTCTTGGCCTGCTCCACATGGTGCCCATCGTCTCTGCAGCCAGAGAGCCCATGCGGGCAACAGCAGGGGCCCTCAGCCTGTAAGGCAACAAACAGGTGATCAAAAACTACCACTATTCCAAAAAAAGAGTGACTTACTCTTGAGAAAGCCCTGTGCAGGGTTGGAGGTGGAGTTTTAGCTGCACAATGAAATGATATGAAACTGGGTGGGAGGCTGCCCTCATCCTCAAATAGTATCCTTATTCCTAGAAGGCTCTTCCCCCTGCTCAGTCTTCAGGTCTCAGCTTAAGAAAAAAGTCTGTTGGGGAGGCCTTCCCTGACCTGTTCTCATGCCCTTCCCTTTGGTAACACTCTGGCTTATAAACACATATTCAGTGTCCATCTTCCCCCATAGACTCTATATTCTGAGTGCAGGAACATGTCTGTCTTACTCACTTCTATGCTGCTAGCATCTAGCACAAGCCTGAACATAACCTTCTATGTTGAATAAATTTCTGCTATGTGTGTCGTTGCAGCTCGTATTTAATTGTAGCTTGATTGTGGGTTGTATTTGTTTAGCGTGAATGGATTGAATTAGGCCTCCGAGTTCATTTTTGCCTGCTTTATACTTGGTCAACTGAGCTTTTTCTGTGGATGGTAGGTGAGGCTGTTCCTCAAAGAAGCTTAAGTCAATAAAAACTCAGGTGAGAGGATCTCATCAAGTTTCATTAAAGGAAATTTGCTAAAACTTCCTCCATCTAACCTCTTCACTATCAGGACATGTTTATAAAGCATAGGGGTTACCACTATAAAGGATTTAATCAGGTTTCCTCTTGAGAGAATGAAAAGTTAGCTTCCTTATAGAGTAAGCTGTATGATATCACTGCCTGTTCTGGGAAGGACAAGCCTATTCTACTTCACAACTAGCATTTTCTCTGGATTTTATTTCTTGGACCCTTTTACAGCTGCTGGCAACAGCCATGAGGAGGGGACTGGCAGATTGGCTGCCCCCCGACACAGTGGAGGGAGAAGGGACAGCAGAAATGGAGAAGAACTTGAGTCACTCTTAGGGGACCATCTCCAATTTTCTGCCAATGTGTTTTTGGTCAAGACAAATAACAGTAACTCACTCATACTAACTCAAGTAAAGGGTAGAGGTGGTTATCCTTTAAGGATAAACAAATGCCTTATGGGAAAGCAGGAGAATTTGAACAACCAGAACTCAGGAAAGGCAAGAAACAAGGCACCTTTGGGGTTTGTCCTCTTAACACTGTTTCTCCTCTCTCTCTCCTTCATTCTCCATATTCCTCTCTCTCACAACCAGCTCGTTCATGATTTCTGCTTGAACACAGCTATCATGTGTTCTTTCCTTCATGTATTAACATTTTAATTCTAGCTCCTACTGCTAACCGGCAACTGGCTCTTTGTTTCTCAATTCCATATCCCCAAAAGAGGAATCTGACCTGCCCTGCTTGTTTGAATTGGGATAAACTCCAAGAACAAGACATAGGTTATTGACAAGCCCATAGGCAATGCTAACTTTGAGATAAGTTTGGACACTGTCCAATCAGTGTGGTAGGAAAGAGAGAGTTCCAGGGCACAGAAGATAGACATGCCCACTAAGGTAAGGGTGAAGGCAGAATTTCCTAAGAAAGGAGTATAGATGGTACAAACAACCCAAAATATTAACTGCCCTAATCCTCTCCCAACAGGGGCAGGCAGCTGGTAGCTAAGGATGTAGAAATTTAAATCTTTTTAAGACAGTTGTATCAGAGCCTCTCCTCCACTGTTCCTGTGCAGGCTGAACACTTCCAACTACAAGCATCTGTGACTCTCTGCCTGGGGCTGTTGCTAGTCATAGGTGCACGCTCAAGGCAAGCCAGAGGTGCCTGGTTGTTGACAGCACCAGGAGTAGTCTTCAATCAGCAACAAATAGGAGTTGGTAAATACCCCAGAGGCTTTGGCCCTTGGATGGGACAACTCTGAGGCATGTTCTACACTTTCTCCCAGAGGTCCAGGCTATGACTGAGCCACAGTTGCCCACAGACATAAGGTGCTCAATAACATAGCCTGTATTGGCTTCCTTTCCTTCCTTGTCTCACTTCTCCACTCTACTGCCTGCGCCTCCGAAATTTATAATTCCTAGTTCAGGGTGTGCTTCCTGAAACTCAACCTAAGAAAAGGATTGTCCAGATTTAAGAGTTTGAACCACCACTTTCTCCAGATCTGTGCTCCAGATGTTGTTCTCCTCCCTCTGCATCATGGTCTCCTTGCTCTATGAGACAAGCACTGCAAACACTTAGGGATAGCAAAGCAATGACAAAATCCTTTCTATAGTAAGGTGTGTTTGCTCTGTGGATATCATTACACAAGCAAGTGGTCAGCTCCTAGATCTTCTGAACTTGTGGAACAGGTTGTGTCTCAACAATAAAAACAATAATTTAAGCCAGCTTAAGAAATGAACCAAGTAGTCCAGTTGCAGAAATCTATCACAGTAGAAAAACAAAGTCAACAACGAAAAAGGTCATTTAAAAACAACACATGTTCTTCAAATGGAAAGGTATCCTATGTCTACACTTAAGAACTCAACAACAACATCATAAAAATTTCAATCCTGCCAAGTTAATATATAAATTTAATGCAACCCAAACAAAAATTATCAGCAGTATTTTTGAACTATTTTCATATGGAAAAATAAACAAGTAAAACTAGCCAGAAAAATTCTATTAAAAAAAAAGTAATGAGGGCAAATTAGCCCTGTCAGATATTAAAACATGATATAAAGCTACATTAATTAAAGCAACACAATACTGGCCCATAAATAGATATGTCAATGGAATATTCCAGTAATAGACCCAAAAACATACAGGAAATTAATATATGATAAAGATGTATTATTTAATAAATGGTGTTCACACAATGGGTAGCTACTTAGAAAAAAAAATTGAATCCATTCCTCTAACCTTAAAACAAAATAAATTACAGATGGAGTAAACATTTAAATGTAAAAACTGAAAACCACAAAATTATTAGGAAAAAATGGAAGAAATTTTTGTACAGTCTCAGAGTGGGGAAGGCCTTCTAAACACGACATGTAAATCAGAAGTCATGGAAGAGAAGACTGTTAAATTTGAATACACACACAAAAAATTGCACAGCAAAAACCTCCATAATCAAAGTCAAAAGAATACATTTTAAAAATGAGGTAGATTGATGCAATTCATATCATAAACAGCTCAGTTCGTAACATATAAAAAGCTCCTGGAAATTATTATGCAAAGTTAACAACTCAATATTTGCTAATAGATGTGCAAAGGATACAAGTAGACAATCCACAGAAAAAGGAAGTATAAATCTTCTTAAAATATGATTAGTTTCAATCACAATAAGTCTATAGGTAAAACACACTCCTGTATGTCTCTCCTTTACTCTCACCCTACTCTACTATACTTCACTTCTGACACCAGATGTGTGGATTTTCCACACGTCAAGCAATTCTGCGACCCCTGCTGGCTGTCCTACAATTTAACTCAATTCTGACACTCTACACGGAGATAGTGTCAGAACCCACAGGTTAAGGACTCAGTCCTTCAAGACTGCCCCCACTTCAGATGCCAACTGCAAGTCCAGGTTGTTACCTATGCCTCTGACCAATTGGCTGTAAATCAGAGGTTCCCCAGACCCCCTTCCTTGAGTTTGATTAATTTGCCAGGGAGGCTCACAGAACTTAAGAAAACAGTTTACTTACTAGATTACCAGTTTGTTATAAAAGGATATATCTCAAGAACAGCTAGACGGAAGACGCATAGTGCAAGGTAGGAGGAAAGAGGCTTGGAACTTCCATGCTCTCTGAGGGTGCCACTCTCCCAGTGCATCCACGTGTTCAACCCTGAAGCTCTCCAAGCCCCGTCCTTTTGGATTTTTATTGAGGCTTCGTTAGGTACCCATGATTGACTCAGTCTCCAGTCCCTGTCTCCTCCAAGGAAGTGGGGAGGTGGTGAGACTGAAAGTGCCAATCCTCTAATCCTGGTTGGTTCCCCTGGCCACCAGCCCCATCCTTAGAGGCTTTCTAAAAGCCACCTCATTAACATAAATTCAGGTGTGGTTGAAAGGAGTTTGTTATGAATATCAAAAGACACCCCTATCACTCAGGAAATTCCACAGGTTTTAGGACCTTTGTGCCAGGAATTGGGGACAAAGACCAAATATATTTCTTATTATACCTAATACCTAGTACAAAATCTTACTAATAACAAGGCAAGTGCAATTAAAACTACAGTGAAACATCATTTTGCAACTATGAACTTGGCCACATGGAAAGGTCTGACATCACTCTGTGTTGGTGAGGATACTGGGGAACAGACAATCTCATTCATTGCTAATACAAGTATGAAGGAAAATATCTACTGAAATTTTAAATGCATACACTCTGATCCAGCAATTCCACTTCTGTGGGCAATTCAGAACCCTCTCTAGAACAGGAGTCAGCAAACTTTTTCTATTCAAGGCCAAACAGTAAATATTTTAGGCTTTGGGCCATGTAGTCTCTATCTCAACCGTTGAACTCTGTCATTGTAGTGTAAAATCACCCATAGACAATAAATAAATGAATGAGCACGGCTGTGTTCCAATAAAACTTTATTTACAAAAACAGCTGTGGGTGGGATTTGCTCTGCGGGCCATAGTTTACCAACCCCTGCTCCAGGAGGCAGTAGGAGAAGAAAGGCTGAGCACACTCTCACTGTGGCAGAGACCACTACTGTCCCCAAACTCCATTTCTTCCCCATAGTAGAAGATCTGCAGCTGGCTCTTAGATGCCCCTCACGTACTACATTTTTCAGCCCTCTTCGCAGCTTGGTGGCCATGTAACTAAACTCTCAATGATGTGTGAGCAGAAGTTCTGTTTCCAACTTCTGGCTCATTTGCCTAAGAAGAAAAATCTCTTCTTTTCCTCCTCTTCATTGGCTGCTGACAATGACCAGAATGACATTAAAGCCATATACTGAAAATGGCAGAGTTGCCATCGTCCAGGGTCCTTGAATGACCCTGGATGGGTCATTTGTGGCCCACAGGCTTGCACATAAGAGAAATTGTTCCAAACCTAGTCTGAGGGGGCAAAATATTTTTGCTTCACAACCTCTTTCTGAGAAGTTAGCATTCCTAATAAAATGCTTAAGCAATTTTCTGTGAACTTTAATGGGATTAAGGTTTGCTCCGGGAAACCAATTACCCACACGCCCAATTACCCACACACTCAGTTGCCAACTGTCAATCAAAGGTCTAGTGACCTTTAACCAGTCTTTCTTTTTTTTTCTGTGTCTAGTCTAACAATGATTATCTAACTGAATTCTCTTCCTATCAGGTTTCCCTGCCAAAAGTAAATTTGGGAAGTGGCCTTCTAGGGTCCATTTCCGTTATGTGCACGATCATAATAAAACTTTGATACATGCTTACAGCTAAATTGTCTGAAAAGTTTTCTTTAACACTTGGAACACTTACCTGGTACTGTTACATGAGTAAGAAATAAATTTATTTTTCTTTGAGCCATTAAATTTTGGTCTCTATTGCAGCAGTCTAATCTACTCTAATACACTCACACTTTATAAATTTGCTAAAATTTACTAGATGTTTACTATGTGCCAGAGACTACACTAAGCACTTTATATGCATTTCTTCCCCACAGTAAAGATCTGCAGTTAGGAGTGGATGCCTGGCCAGGGACCACCACCATTCACAATAATAGTAGTCATAGCAGCAATAATAACAAGAATAATACTAGCTAACACTTACTGAATGCTTACCATGTGCCAAGCACTGAGCAAAACTCTTTATACGTATTCTTTACAACCTTATGGGGATCCTTCTTGGAAAAAATAAGCAACCAATCCAAGTTTAATAACTAACATTTAATTAATCTCTCCAATAGGTTAATTCACTGCCTTTAGAAAATGAAACGAAACCTACTGCTTTCCTAAGACAAATTCCTGACAGTAAAGCTCAACCCAATCGTCCTGGCTGGTGGAGATACAGAAAAAATGAAGCTCTTCTTAAAAGATATGTGATTCCTCCGGAGCATATCAGCATCACTGGGTCAGAAGTGGAGGTGGGATTTTTTTTTTACTGCTTTCCAAAAATGGATATTATTTTTACAGGCTGAGAAGCACCTGGTTTTTAAAACTTTTGCTGTTTAGTCTATCTCACCGGTCCTTCAGAAGGCAAAGCTTTGAAGGTGCACTTCAAGACTTTGCTCTTAAGTGCCCCTTCCCTTCAAGAGAAAGAAAGCAACTCATTTTGTGTCCAAAGACTTGGCTCAGTGCTCTGTGCTCCCACCCACCCTGGCCCTGAAGGAGTGGGATGTCCTCCCTGGAGAACCTCTGTGGCCCTCTCAGGTGAAATAGCCTCTTGGGACTGTGCAGAACTCAGCTTCACTAGTGACACAGTCTGGCAGCAAGAAAAAACTGCTGAGACAACTTCGGGATTGCCCTCACTAGCGTCAAAAGAGAACAAGCTGCCCCACCTGTCCTTTGAGACTAAGAAAAAATCCTAGAATTTGTAGACATTTTCATGTCATGGAAGTCTCAAGAGAAAGATATTTGGAGTCCTTGCATATGAGAAAGACTTTAAGCAGTCTATTGGAAAAAGATTTCGTCTGCCTATGCATCCATCCATTCACTTTACAAATAATTATTGAGCGCTTACTGTATGCCCGGCATTGTTCAAAGTTTAAAGTTCCCGGGCACTAGGCGGGAAGGGAGAATCAGGCAAGTGTTGGTCAAGGGTACCAAGTTTCAGTTATGCAAGATGAATAAGTCCTAGGGATCAACTGTACACCATAGTGCTGGTAGTTAACAACAATGTATCGTATATTTTAAAATTTTCCAAGAGGGTAATTCTTATGTTAAGTGTTCTAATCACAAAATAAATAAGTAAATAAAGATGGTGGGAGGAAACTCTTGGAGGTGATGGATAGGTTTATGGCATTGATTGTGGCAATGGTTTCATAGGTGTATATTTATCTCCAAATTCATCAAGTTGTATGTCACTAAATACATACAGCTTTTTTGTATGTCAATCATATCTCAATAAAGCAGTTTAACAAAAACACTAGGGATATAACAGTGAACAAGATAGTCAAAGAGATATGACTACATTTGTAACCTGTGTTGTGGAGCAGTTCATATAAGCCATCAAATATAGAATTATTTTGTAATGTCAAATGTGTTTTTTCAGTTTACACTTGTTTTCCAACTCACCCACCCATCTCAAGAAGTGTATCTAGCCCTCACCCAGGAGTAGGGACATCCATGTAGAAGTTGCCTCAACAAGTCAAATGCTTGCCTCACTGGCCTGCCCCAAGACTGAAATTCTCCTCAAGAAGGAGTCATTCCTTTTCGTTCAGACTGTGCAAACTCAACAGTCCCCATTAAAATGCAAATAGCCCTGTAGCCATGACACATTACAACACTGTCATTCATTAACACCTTTCAAGTGTAACAGCAACAAGGAGGGTGAAGAAATCCTAGAGAGGAAGAGAATCTAGGAGAGTGCTTCCAGGAAGAACAAGACAAGCTGACCAGGGCTTAGCAGCGGTCTGGGAAGGCAGCTGCCAAGAGGTTGATGAAAGGTAAAGTGAACATAAAACTTCCACTTGAAGCAGGTGAAGGACTCTTGAAGGAAGGACCAGAAGGCAACAGGATAATCAGTAACAAACTGAATGATGTCTGGTGTTGGACTGTGTAATTAACTACACATGTATATCTTCACATGTATCTGAAACTCTTAATGGTTCACAGTCATTTTTGGCATTTAGGCAGGGTATACCTTATGTAACAACATGGAGAAAAATCTTCTTTACTCAGAAGCAGGACTCAGCAACCCAAAATTTTTTAACTGGGTGAATAACTAAATCAGAAGCTTTGATGGGGGAGAAGGCTCCAAGAGGCACTTGATGACCACTTTGGGGCCAATTCCAGGATCTGGTTTTGCTGAAGGGGGTCTATAAATTAGGGATACAAGCTGAATAACCTGGATAATAAAGGAGTCTTCAGAGGATGTTTGGACTAAGACAGGGCAATGACAAGGTTGCTGGCAGAGCACAGAACAGCTATGAGAGCTTTGTTAGTTCTCCACCATGTGGTCTACGACGCAAATCACCTTTCCTGTTTCCTCACGAAATCTTCAGTAAAAATCCCATTCTTGTTAATATGTCCTGGAGCTGGGGGTTCACCAAAGACCTAAGGGAACAGCATGAGCACCATATATCCACAGGAGGTCTGTCACATCAGGGTTCCAATTATAAATATTGAAAGAACTCAAGTTGTACAGGGCCCAAGGCATGGAGCCTGCTGGTTAATGCAGGGTTATTGGTTTGGAGATGGGATTTTTTCAATGGTGTTTTGAAAAGGTCTGGGTATTCAAAATACGGTATTTTGATGGAGCAACATCAAAGCAACATTTTGTACCAAAACCAGGTCCCTACTTTTCATAAATGAAGATGCCTAATCCTCAAAGCTAGGGGAACATAGTAGGTATAGTTTCCCATTTTCAGGAGAAATGTGACTCAGGGTCTGCAAGACTAGAGAACTCCACCAAGGTCATTCTTCCCAATGAGGACAGGAATCAGAGAACCTGGCTTTCCATTGAAAGACAGATGTAACCTGTGGGGCCTGGGAGCCACATTTGAGCATAGAGCTTCATGAAGTTGATTTCCAAAAAGTAAATTCCATTTTCTTCTCCATCAGAAGGCTGCTGAGACACCATTGCGTGGCACTATTGCTTACATTTTAAAATTCCAGGCCCTCAAGCAGAGTCACGTTTCAAACCTACCACAGAAAGAATAGCAGAGCATTCTCTAAGGAACTCTAGAAGACAGCTTCCCAACAAGGCACGTCACCAAGATGGTTCAACCATAGAAGGTTCAAGATAAGTAAAATATGATTTCTTGGAAAATAACCCAACTCATATAAAAGACACAGTCTACCAGATTCAATGAGCATTAGCATCCTCGTTACAATTTCTATGCCATTTGACATCCTAAAGAGCTCTACTCTCGGTCGAAGATGGATTGCCAGCAATTGCCACTCACTTCTGTTTAGGGCTAATGGGGGAAGGCATACTGTTTTGTGGCTTTTCCTTACCGCAAACATGCTTAAGCCTTGGTTAGTCGATTGCCCCCATGACTCCCATATCCATTTACAGTAATTTCTATTAAGAAAAGTTCCACCTCTTGCACTAATGGGAGCTTTGATGATTAACTCAAGGTCCCTAGCTACTATGTTTAGCTACTATCCCTGCTCGGACTTCCAAGACCTTTCTCAGCACTATAAAAAAAAAATGGATCTTTGAGGAGTATAATGATTCTCATTACTCCTCCCAACATACTCACTTCACTAGCAGACAGAAATCAGCATGGATGACAGCCAGCAAATCAACACTGGGAACAATTGTTACAGTTGTCATTGTCCAGCATAACACACACATGTGCCACCCATAATGGTATTTTATTCAACAAAGCAACCCTGTATTAATTATATTTTTCACTGTTAATACTTTTTTGCTGATTCAAATAGCTCCTTCCATGCTGCTGTCCTGGAGTAAAACCAGACATGTCCACTGTTAATTGCATTACAATGAAAGATTCCATTATCACTACGAATTACATGTGCCACCTTTTTTCAGTGGCACAATCCCAGCTAATGACAGGCACAAGAGCAACAGGGGAGAAGGAAAAACCAAAAGCATAAGTCATATATAAAATGGAAGGAAAAAGACAATAGAAGACTACACCAAAGTTTGTTGTAATGGATATGACCAGTGGTGGAAGCCCTCCCCAGTCAAGCCTGGCTTCTAGAAAACAGCAGAAAAAGCCACAAGACAGAGATTTTAAACAGAGTCCTCTCCTTACTACTCAAAGTGCGGTCCACAGAGCAGCAAGCAGCATGGCAACACCTGAGAGCTTGATAGAAGTGCAGAATCTCAGGCCTCACTTAGACCTACTGAATTAGATTCTGCATTTAACAAACATACAGGTGATATGCATGTACACTGAGGTTTGAGAAGCACTGCTCTAGCTCACTGATTACGAGAAAACAGAGGCCTCCTCATGATGGAGGGCCAGTTGTTACATTTCAACTAGAATGAACCTAGCAGAGAAGGTTAAGAAAGAAAGTAAGGTTTTAATTTTTTTCAATGTGTTACACGGCCTCTTGCTCATGAATTTGAGACAGAGTCAACTGCACAATGTGTTAACTTTGACAAGTATTGTTTTTTTTTTGATGAAGAAGATTAGCCCTAACCTCCATTGCCAAATCCTCCTCTTTTTCCTGAGGAAGATTGGCCTTGAGCTAACATCTGTGCCCATCTTCCTCTACTTTCTAGGTGGGACACCCGCCACAGCACAGTTTGACAAGCAGTGCATAGGTCTGTGCCCGGGATCTGAACCTGCGAATCCCAAGCCATCAAAGCAGAGCATACAAACTTAACCACTACGCCACTGGGCCAGCCCCAAGAAGTTATTTTTAACATCACTTTCCACCTGTACTCTGAACATGCCAAGTCTTGTAGTGGAAGTACTTGCAAGTTGCAACATGATATAAAGATTTGTGGTTTTTTGGCTACTTTGTCCTTTTACATGATGTTTTCAAGTTCTATTACTTTTAAATCTAGTCTATTGTATCCATAGCTCCTACAATTTCAATAGATATTAAGATTGAAACTTAAAATAGATTTTTCAAAATTGGATTCATGAAAATATAGGGTCTCCATGAGAAAATACCTCAAAAGCTCATGTAGAATCGGTGGATCTTCTTGTTCCTTTAAGGACAAATATGTGATGCTCAGAGTTTCTGCCTTTGTCAGCAAACCCTCTCCCCGCCTTGTAAAAACAAAAAAACTGATAAGACAGTAAGCAAAGCAGTTACTATCTATACTTAAGTTCAGGGCTGATGCTCAGTGATACGCACCAATAGAACCACACCAGTTGTTTACAGCTGGTGGCCAATCTGATCTAGTTAGTGTCACAGACCCGGGAGTGGAGAACCACAGTCATGCAACAAAGCACAGGTAAGAGAGTTCCCTTTCTCTCCATCAAGCACAAGCAGGACCACCTTCCTTTCATGTAGATGCAGAGAGTAAGCATGGTAGGCATGTGTGTACCTGATCTGATTTGAGGACATCTGGAAGAGTCCAAACATATCTCCCTTTACCACTGTTTTATTTGAGTCCCCAGGAAAATTCCCATTTTGAACCTACCTCTCCTCCTACCAAGCAAAAGGGTTTTAAGTAATAATAATAATAATAATAAAAACATCAGAGAAGAGCAATGCGAACTCTAGATAAATTTGATTGATTTATTCCTTCTACAATAGTTATTAACCATCTACCATGTGCTAAGCTGGGTTCTAAGTGCTATAGATTCATCAGTGAACAAAACAGACAAAATTACCTGCTTTCATGGAGCTTGCATTCTACTCAGGGGAGACAGACAATAAACAATAAACATAACAATACATCATATGGTATGTTAAATGGTGGTAAATGCTACCACCAAATAACAGAACAGACAGAAGCAATGAGGCAATAGGGAAGAGTTTGCAATTTTAAGTGGGAAGGTCAAAGTAGGTCTCATTTGAGGAAAGACTTGTAGGAAAGGGAGAAGTGAGACATGCAGATTTCTGAGGGAGGAGCATTCCAGGTATGACTGGCCTTTTGAGGAAAAGAGAGGAAGTTTATGCATCTGGAGCAGAATGATCAAGCAGAAGAGTCAAGGCAAATAAAGTCAGCCAGGTAATAGGGGTGCAAATTAAGTAAGGCCATCTAGACTGCTGTAAAAACTTCAGCTTTACTCTGAGTCAGATGGGAAGTCAATGGAGGTTTTTGAGCAGAAGAGTAGCATGATCTAACTGACATATTTTAACAAGATGACTTTGGCTGCTGTTCAAGAATAGACTATTGAGGTAAGCAAGAATGGAAGCACGGAGACCACTTGGTAGGTTTCTGCAATAAGGCAGGAAAGAGATTATAGAAGCTTGGACTAAGGTGGTAGCAGCAGAAGTAGTGGGAAGTGCTCAGATTCTGGATATGTTTTGAAGATCGTGCCCACAAGATTTGCTGATGCTTTGGATGTGGGGTATGAGACGAAAGAAATCAAGGATGGTACCAAAGTTCAGGCCTAAGCAACTGGAAGATTGGGGAAGATGCCAGTGGAGCACGTTTGTGGGAGGAAGATCAAAAGTTCATTTTGGACATGTTGGGTTTGAGATGTCTGTTAGACAGCAAGGAGAGGATGCCAGATATAGAAGTTCAAGGTACCGAGCAAGAGATATAAATTTGAGTGTTGACAGCATACAGAGGTGCCTAAAGCCATGAGATTGGACAAGAGCCTCTAGAGGAGGAGTAGAGATTGAAAAGAGGGCCAAAGACTAAGCCTGAGGCACTCCAATAAGAGGTTGCGGAGAAGTAGGGGAACCACCAAAAGAGACTGAGAAGGAACAACCAGTGAGGTAGGAGAAGAGCCAAGATCTGACCAAGCAGGACAAATCATTCAATTTGTTCTTCGATGGCAAGATACAATTTTGAAGACTTAATCAGTGAAATGATGTTTTGTTTTATTTTTGTTTCTCTTTGTCAAAGGGTGATGTTTTCCTCTTGATTACCCTTCTGTTTAAACAAGACCTTGACCTTTACTCTCTCAGAAAAGGGTGAACACAGAAAAAATACAAAGGGAGATAAAGGTCGCCTTTAAGTTTCCTAAAGCAAAAGTCCTACATAAACAAGTGTTTTACAGGAAAAAATTGCTTAGCTACTTTTTTTATTGACATGATGAGGGAAAAAAACTTCTCTGGGGTCTAGGTAGGAGAAGAGATAGAAGAGATGCAAGAGATACGGATGCTTCCAAAGAGCTTTTATCCCCAGGTCTATCACTTGTTGGTGAATGACTTAGGGGAGGCATTAAGTTTCACAAGCCTCAGTTTCCTCATCTCTGGGAAGGAGACCTGCATTCAATGTAAGGAATTCAAAAGTGAAGGAATGATCAGACAGACAGACACACACACACACACGTATACAAACACATGCACACATACACACATATCAGATAAGGTCTAGGAATTTGTGAGTAGAAAATACCTATGCCCCCCTTTATGCCTGGAATCTTGGGAGACTGCAGCTTTGCAGTATTGTGCATACTACCGTGACATGAGAGAAGTAGACTATAGACGGCTGCAGGGGTGGTATGGGAGGACAGGTGAATTTTCTCATGCCTTCTAGTGGGACATAAAAATTAGGAAAGAGATAAAAGGAGGCAGCAAATCTAAAGAGGCCTTGTAACAGGAATAAGCGCACATCATAGTGATATGTGGTATAGATACTGTCAGTCAGGATAGGTTAAGTTAAACAACCTCAAAATCTCAGTGGCTGAAAACAACAAAGGTGTATTTCATGCTCATGTTACATGTACATCACAAGTGGACAGTAGAGCTCTATGTATTGTAGTCACTCGGGGACCCAAGCTGATGGAGTACCAACCATCCTGAACATTGCCATTCACTGTGCAGACAGAAAGAACTCTCAAGGGTATTAGACCAGTAACCAAATGCTTAGTCTATAAGTTATACATATCACAACCACACAGAAACAGTCATATGACCCATCCAACCATAGGGGGATAAAAGTGTAATCCTCCTTGTGCCCAGAAGGGGTAAGATCTGGACATATTTGGCAAATGGTACTCTTGACTACATAAACCATCTGTTTAGGGACCAAATATAATACAAATAGCTCAGCAGAAGCCATCACAGAAGGAGTGACAAATCAGATGGATGAATACCTCAGCAGAAACCACTGTCAATAGTCACCAACATAGGATCAAATGCCCCCCCCCACTTTAACTCCATGACACTACATGAGCCTTTCAGAACTTGGATGTCATCTGGAGATAAGGAAGGAAAGTAGAAAATACTGATTTGACTTAGTACAGCTAGAATGAACTAATATTGTGTTTCCTGCTATCAAGCAGAATGGAGTCTCAAACATGAGACCAAGTTGAGCTACCAAAAACTAAAGTGACTTTTTTTGCACAACTAATAGTTAAATCCACGCCTTTACTACTACCAACCTTCAAAGATCAGTTCACATTTTATCTCTTCCATGAAGTCCTTCCTGATAGGCCCATCAAGCTGTGTTATTCACTCCACACTCAGCACACATAGTCGTGCCTTGTTGGTTATGTTTTAACGAATATAGCTTATGTCCCCAACTAGATTGTCACATCCTTGAATTCATCAATACTTTTAACTCAACAAGCCTTTTTTTAGAGCACTGTATAGCTTAGAATTGCTTTCAGCCACAAATGGCAATGCATATCTAACAGTGGCTTGCACGATTTCACAATTTAATTCTCTTTCTGACAGTTTCAGGACTACTGCAGAGGCTTAGCAATGTCAGCTAGTACCCAGACTCTCTCTATCTTTCTGCTGTGCAGTCCTTACCATGTTATCTTTTTTTATATTTGGGCTTCTTGCTTCAAGCAATATGGCTGACTCAGCTCCAAACATCACATCTTCACACAGCCACATTTAAGACCAGAAGAAACAAGCTATCTCCTCACCATCTCTTCTATTCAGAAGCAAAATCCCTCCGAGAAGACTTCCCCTTCCATCTCCTTCACCACGACTCAGTCACATGGCCACTCCTAAACCTCCCTAGCAAATGAGGAATGGCGTTACCAAACTGGGTTTATACCCTGGACTCAGGGGAGTGCTCCATATTCTGAGAGTATGTTGTAGCCTGAACAAAATTGCAGGTTGACAGAAACTTAGGGAGAAGTGAGGAACAGCTGCTTTGTAAGTAGCCAGCAGTGTCTGATGCAACCAATATGTTCAAGGCATCCTGCTAGTCACTGCTTAGAATACAAAAATGAGTTAGGCAACTAGAGGCAGCATGCCCTGTGGTCAAGAACACAGGCACTGGAGCCAGATGGCCAGGGTTCAACCTGGTTTCCTCACTTACTAGCTGTGTGACAGTAGAGAAGTCACCTACAAACCTTACAGCCCCAGATTTCTCAACTACAAAATGGGGGTAACAGTAATACCTTAAAGGATTGCTGTGAGCACAAAATAAGGTAGCATATATAAAGCCCTCAGCATGGAGTATATATGGCACTCAGTAAATAAATAGTCAATAATGACTATTGTCATTATTATTACTCAGTAAGTAATAAGTCAACAGTAGTTCACAACTACTACTATTTGTCTATTCTTCATGGTAAGCCTGTATATTAAGTGCAAACAATATGCTAGTTGCTCTTAACAGGCATTGGGACCCAAACAAGATATGATCTCTGCCCTCCCAAAGCTCCCCTTCCCTGCCCCCAAACCCCACTCCTCAGAGCTAACACTCTTCATAGTTTGATATATATCCGTGTGTATGTGGCTACCCCATATTTATTTTTATTAAAATGCTTTCATAGTATAATTCATTCATTTATGCAATATTTACAAACACTTACTATATGCTAGGGACTGTTCTAGGAACTGGAAATAAAACAGTGAATGAGAGAGATTCTTCGGAAGCATGCTTTGTTCACATTAAAGTGTGCTTTTTTTCTCATGGCCTTCTTGAAGATCTACCTCTTTCTTTTTAATGGCTTTCTGCTATCACATTGCATGATTCTACCAAAATGTATGTCACTATTCCTTTTTCGACAGACATCGGGGTTCTAATATTCTACCATGAATTACACACAAGATCTTGATGAACTTCCTTTAAACGTATCCTACGAACACACATAGGAGTTTTTCTGTCGGATAGCTTCCTGAAGCAGCTTGCTATATCATGCTTTTTCCTTGGTCTCCTCAACACTGGGCACAGTGCTTTACACACAATGGGTGTTTCAACAACGTTTACTCAATGATCAGTCTCCACAGCCATCCCTACCTGATCCAGAACCCCTTGAACTTTCAGCTTGACTTTTTTTTTTAACATTTCAATGAGAAACTGAATTCTTGTGTTTAAAATAAATAAATAAAAATTTAAAACCCTAATTCTATTTTGTAGATTTAAGTTATAATTTACTCCAGTTTATTCAAAGGCTGCTTTTGGGCTTTCTCACCAACAACGTGATATTTTTAATATGTTCTCATTATTAATAAAAATCCATGCTTTAAGGAACAAATTTTCAAACTGGCTTTTGAAAGGGTCTCCAAAGAATTGCTGTGGGTAGCTACTGACTCGAAGAAAACCAAACATTTACCACGTGAAATTATTATATGCATACCCACCCTTCCCGGAAGCTGCCTGAGGACCAGCGCCCCACATTGCCCTCGCACGGTGTGATGAACAGTAGGGAAGATGTCTTCCTCATCTCGCTCGTCTGATGTGGGTGCCAGTAAGTGACACATGAGCACAACTGGTCTGTTTGTGTTATATGCAATTGATGTGGGCTATCACCTACCAAAGTGCTTATTAAATATGCATTTTTTGTGTGTGTCATTTAATAACCAACGGGAACTATGTACTTGAGGATTGTGAACAGAACTTCAAAGGCATATAGCACCAAATTCGGCACTCACCAACCAAATTTTGTAAAAAGCATGTAGGGTCAGTCAATGATGGCTGTGAGGGAGCAAAAAATGTTCTTCAGGGAATTTGTGATTTGTGAACCTGGAGAACAAGAAGAAATTCTCCATACTTAAGAATGCAGAAATTAGCAAGAACCGCACAGGTGCATACAAGCTCAATCACAGGGGGGAAAATGAACCTGTGAGTAGCTTAGAGAAGTGTGCATCAAACTTTTTTCACTGCAACCCACAATAAGAAATACATTTTACATAAGGAACCAGTGCCAACACACACATACATGCCACATACATAACTGAAATGAAAGTTTCATAAATAATACCCTTACTACATATTTTCCATCACTAGAGCGATGAGTAAAATATGATCTCTGCTGATGGAGCGAGAGACCAACATTTTAAAATAGTCACACTGATCACTATATATAATTACAAATGTGGTGAGTGTCATAAAGGGAAGTGCCACAGTGTATTTAATTCAAACTTACTTTTGATTATCTACTACTAATAATAACAATGGCAAGCACTGATTGTCATATCAATTAGGAGATTTCCAGTTGCAAGTGATAGAAACTCAACTGAAACTAGCTTCAGAGAAAAAAGGAATTTATTGGCACAGTCTAGGCACACCCAGAAGCAGGAGCTTAAATGATGGCTCCCTTCGAATTTCCAGAGCCCACCTGCCTCCTCAGTGTTGCTTTAATTCTCAGGCAACCTGTCTCCAACTAGACAAAGAGATGGCTACTGGCAATCCAGGTATACAAGGATCTATAAAATTCGAGATCCAAGAGAAAGAGAAATGCCCTCTCTTCCAAAGTCCTAGTACCAACTCTTAGAGAAGACCTGATTTGCCCAGTTTGGGTCATGTGCTTTTTCTGAATCAATCCCTGAGGCCAAAGGAGTGGAGCACTCTCATTGGTCAGGCTGGGTCCTCTGCCCACCCATTGTGCCTGGGAGATGGGCAGGATTGATGCCATGCAAACTTTAAAGGATGGTTCTTGTACCAAGGCAAGAGGTGTTGGATGGTCAAAAGCCATCTGGCCACCCCATGGCAGTGTCTGAAATTCTGCCTCTCCACAGGTGCTGGCGGCCTTCACAATACAGTGCACACTCCGAGCCAAATACCGGCAGGTGGGGACAAGAGGCCAAGACTTTCAGATTCTAGCTTGGTCTATGTCTTAACAGGCCGAGTCCACCAGAGGTCAGGGCAGAGCGCAAAGCAGGAATCATCCAGGGGCTGGCTCTCCAACCTTGCTCAAATCGGCACCTCATGCCAGCGGCCCCTGGGAACACGGAGGCTGCGACCACCAGAAGCAAAATCCAGGCTGCAGCAAGGGACCATGTTTCCTTCAGAACTGGCTTCCTAAAGGACAGATTTAGACTTTGGAGCAGGGGCAGACAGGGTGAGGGAAGTGATGTTTAAAACACTGTATTCTGCAGCTGCACATGTTCTGCTGAACAAATACAGCTATCAGGGCCCCAGAATCATGCAAAGTGAGATACAAAATGTACCAGTGAGGAATCAACCAGAAAAGCTGGATTCTTGTCTCTGGCCCCACCTGCCTCTCTAGACTAACCTTCCACCACTCTTCTGCCTGCTCACTTAGAGTTAGCCACACTGATTGCCTTTATGCAACTCCATCATGCCAAGCTTGTTCCCGCCCCAGAGCATTTGCCCTTGCGGTACCCTCTGCTTGGAAAGTCCTTTTCCTAGATCTTTGCATATTGGGCTCCTTCCTGTCAAGGAGGTCTCCTATTAAATGTTAGCACCCCATCTAAAGTAGTGTCCCACCCAGCAGCACTAACACATCACCCTGTTTATTTCCTTCATAGCCTTTATCAACCTCTCAACTTATCTGTTAATTTGTTAACTTGTTGTTTCCTCCACCCCACAACAAAGCACAGCAAACTCAGGGACTTTGTTCTGCAGTTTACCCAGCACCTAGAATAGTGCCTCCTCCATAGCACAAGGGCTCAGGAAACATTTGTTGAATGAACAAACAAATGAATGAGCCCCCGTTTCCCACATATAAAATAAGATGGTTAGATTCTGTGATATTAACAATGGCTAACATACACTGAACATGTATTGCGTGTTGGGCACATGGCCAAGGACTGTTGGTAGTGCTGTACATAGTTGACTTTATATTTTTTCAGCTCTAACAAGATCTCAAATATTCTCAGGACCTCAAATATCCAAAATGATATTTCTGATGCCAAAATTCCTCACTTAGCCATTTACTCCTTTGGCTTAGTTCAGAACCATTCAAAATACCTTTTTGATGCAGAAACATTTGTTCAAGGGAAATTTCACCTGGAAGCCCTACATGAAAAACAATTGACAAAAAGGTATTAAACCATTAAAGATATGATATTCTCTTAAAGATAAGATATTAGACCATTAAAAAAGCCTCAACAAATTTTAAGAACAGGAATCATAAAGACCATAATCAATGATCACAAGGTAATTGAGTTAGAAGTTGATGAGAAGACATTTTTCTCTTATAGAAGTATTCAGCTAATAAGTGAAGGGATTATTGATAGATTTAGTATTTTGCTACTTGTCATGATTTAGTGGATCTCAGCAATGAGCATGGAAGCCTGCTAACGTCACAAAAAGAGAGACCATCAGACATCACGTGCCTCCCGATAAAACAACACAACACCATCCATGAAGGAGTCCCATCAAAAAGACCACATCTAAATCTGATCAAACCTTGAGATTTAACTATCAGTTTACAGGAAGTACAGAGAAACTCACTAATGTACACCACAGGACAACAATCAGCAAAATCCAAACAGTAGGAAATTAATACCTTGAGTTCCTCAAAAATAAATTACAAGGTGGAAAAACGAGATGGGGTGGAAACTGATAGATTAAAAGAGGCATAAAAGACATATCAACCAATCCCAATACGTGGACCATTTTTGGATCCTGATTCAAGCATTTAATCTGAAAAACACAAAATTTGAAAATGTTTAAGAATTAAAATTTTTAACACTGAATATATGATGATATTGAGGAATTATTGTTTTTAGAATGGTATTTTAGTTGTATTTTTTATATAGAGTCCTTCTATCTTACAGATACAAACTGAAATATGAATAAAATGAAAAAAGAACTTAATAAAAAGATAAATGAAAAATCCCCACATATTTGGACATTTAAAAATACACTGAGATAAAAAATTATTACAGCTATTCAACCTAGAAATGAAAAAGCCACTGAAGCTTCATACAGGTTTTGATTTCTAATAAGGTAAATATCGACAGTTATAGCCCACATAAACCAAAAGCTGTTTGAGGTTCTCATTAATTGTTTTTAAAAACTAAAGGGTTCTCGAGACCAAAAAAATGAGGAAATCACTGTGGATTATCATCAGCCATGATAGGTCCTTTTCTTCCCATGACCTCATAAGGAGCCATTATTATGGAATTCCAAGCACCTATATAAGTCCTTGGTTGGGGCTAGGTTTGCTGTCCTTCTAGCTGAGGAAGCTGGTTTTCAATGACCCAAGGGACATTTGACCAAAGTTAGCTTGTTTTCTCCTTGGCATTGTGGCTTTCTGTATATTTCATTTGTTACTGATTTTTTTCTTTTTCTCATTTTGCCATTTTCTTTATTTTTTCTCACTTTTTCTTTTATTTTTCTCAATTTTTTCTTTTTCTCATTTTTTTCTTTTTTTTTATTATGGTTTTCTCTTCTCTTTTGTTCTTTTTCTCATTTTTTTCCTTTTTATTTATTCTTTTTTCTCATTTCTTTTTTTACTTAGTTTTTTTATTTAGTTGATTTTTATTTTAGTCTGCCATCGTGTTTTGATTCCATTATAAAGATCAGTTCATCAGGTGGTCTTGGGAAGTGATTTTTTTCTTTTTTGAGGTGACCTGGACCAAGCTTCTCACTAGCTTTTCCCAGGTTTAGGCTGACCTTGAGCCACTTTGCTTTCAAGCCCAGCAGGAAACCCAACATGCCGCAGGGCCTCTCAGCCGTCTCTGCTGAGGAGGAGACTCATGTCGGCAACAACCAGCAACTTGAGACCATCAGCAAGGGTACTTTCACCATGGTGAAACTGGCGTGACACATCCTGACTGGGAAGAGGTAGCCATGAAGATCACTGACAAGACTCAACAGAATTCCTCCAGCCTCCAGAGTCTATCCCAAAAAGTAAAAATCACAAGGCTTTGAATCATTCCAACATGGTGAGATTATTTGAAGTGATAGAGACTGAGGACAAGAGTCCTTGTCACAACGTGGGTGTGACACTAGTGGAGGTGAGTATCTAGTGGCTCATGGCAGTATGAAAGAAAAAAAGATCCAAGCCAAATTCTGCCAGATAGTGTCTGCTACAGTATTGGCACCAGAAGTTTATTTTCCATAGAGACTTAAAGTCAGAAAACCAGCTCTTGGATGCTGACATGAACATCAAGATTGCAGACTTTGGCTTCAGCAACTCATTCACCTTTGGCAATAAGTTGGATACCCTCGGGAACAGTCCCCCTTTATGCTGCCCTGGAACTCTCCCAGGGCCAAAAGTATGGTGTTCTCACCCACTGTGGCTGTGTGGAACCTGGGAGTCATCCTCTACACACTGGTCAGTGGATCCCTGTCTTTGATGGACAGAACTTCAAGGAGCCGCAGGAGGAAGTACTGGGCAAAATATACCATATTCCCTTTGACTATTGCATGGAATGTTAAAACCTGCTCAAGAAATTTCTCATTCTCAATGTCCTAGCAAGAAAGGCACTTTAGAACAAATCATGGAGGATCCATGGACGAATGTGGTCATGAAGATGAGGAACTAAAGCTTTATGTAGTCGCCCTCTGACTACAAGGACCCGGAAGGCTGAGTTGATGGTGTCCATGGGTTACACATGGCAAGAGATCCAGGACTTGCTGGTGGGCCAGAGGTAAAACGAGGTGATGACCACCCATCTGCTCCTGGGCTTCAGAGATCCAAGCTGCAGGTCTACACCCTCACCTTGAAGCCCCAGCCTTCAGCAGCACTCCCTCCCTATGCCACAAAGTACAGCACTGGGGTCTCTGCCAACCACAAGCACTGAGTTTCAGCAAGCCCCTCATTCCTACTTTTAATTGCTGTATTAATCTGCTAGGGCTGTCATAACAAAATAGCACAGAATGGGTGGCTTAAACAACAGAAATTTATTTTCTCATAGTTCTGGAGGCTGGAAGTTCAAGATCAAGGTGCTATCAGGGCTGGTTTCTAGTGAGGTCTCTCTTCCTGGCTTGCAGACAGTCACCTTCTCATTGTGTCCTCACATGGCTTTTTCTTTGTGCCTGTGCATCCCTAGTGCCTCCTCTTCATATAAGGACACCACTTATTAAATTAGAGCTCATGATATCACCTTTATCACTTTATGACCTGATGATATGACCTTTATCACCTCTTTAAAGGCCTTATCTCCAAATACAGTTACATTGGGGGTGAGGGGTTCAATATATGAACTTAGGGCAGACACAATACAGTCCATAACAGTTGCTACTCTAAGAATACTCAGAGGAGCAAGACAGATCCTGAGGAGGATCAGGATACAGAGCAGAAAGCCAGCAGCACAGTCATCATGCCTGCCAGCCCACTATCCTGCTTGGAGAAGAAGACACCTACCCTTGGCCCAACTGCAAACAGCAGCATCTCTATCAGCACAAATCAGAGGAGGAATTCCCCACCTTGGGAGAGAGTCAGCCTTGGCCAGGCCTCTATGCAGAAGGGCAGTGACAGCCTAATCATGCCAGGGTCCAGGGCCTTCAGGGCTTCTGCTTCTCCTGCAGTCTCCCCGGTCCTGCCCTGACAGCACTAGGAATCCAAGATGGCCTGGGTATAACCCCAACCATGCCTCTGGGCTGCACCTCACAGAGGGTAACTGTAAGGTGCTGCAGCCCAGCAATGTCCCCCAGTGTGTCCCTGTGGCCTCCCCCTTGACCCACAGCATCAGCAGCAGTGCTGGGACTCCAGATGTAACCAATTTTCCCAAGAATGTATCCAAAGGAAAACTCCATACACACTAGGGCAGCTCCAACAGGTACAGGACCACCAAATTTTGCCCCATATAACGCTAGCCTCTCCCTCTGGCAATGGCCATGGCCAGCACTGGGCCACTGGAGGCTTTGGCAAGTTCTTCAAGTTTATATAGAGACATCTTTGTTTCATATTTGCCAGAAGGAACTTGAAAGAACCTGAAAACAAAGATCAAGTGGAGACACTGAAACCCGGAGAGGCCAAGCCACACTCTGCACTGAACGTGGAGTATGAAAATCACAAGCTCCATGGAGCCCAATGATATGATGAGAAAATTCAGCAAGGTGCTCAACACAAATAGCTGCCAGTACGAGCTGAACAAGAAATGTTGTTGCTCTGCATACATGGCACCCCAGGGCCAAGAAGGATTCCCACAGTGGAAGGTGGAGATGTGCAAACTCCCACAGTGGTCTCTCATTCATTTAAACACATACCTAGCAACTTCATGGCCCTCAAAAGCACTGCCTCTAAAATAACCAAAGACATTAAGCTTTAAAATGCTGCCAGATTTAGGGCAGTGAAACTACTCTATATGATACTATAATGGTGGATATACGTCATTATACATTTGTCAAGACCCACAGAATGTACAACACCAAGAGTGAATCCTAACATAAACTATGGACCTTAGGTGATAATGATGTGTCAATGTAGGTTCATCAATTTTAACAAATGCACCACTCTGGTGGGAGATGTTGATAATGGGGGAGGCTGTGCATTTGTTGGAGCAGGGGAGATATGGAAAATCTCTATACCTTCCTCTCACTTTTGTTGTGAACCTAAAACTGCTTTTTAAAAAACAGTCTTTTTTTTAAAGGCTGCCAGGAATACTCCTAAAATTGATCTACAGATTCAACACAATCTCTATCAGAATCCCAGCTGATTTCTCTGTAGAAATTGACGGTCCGATTCTAAAATTTATATAGAATTGCAAGGGACCCGGAATATCCAAAACAGTCTTGAAAAAGAACAAAGTTGGAGGACTCACACTTCAAAACTTTCTACAAAGCAACAGTAACCAAAAGAGAGTGGTACTGGCATAAGAATAGACATATAGAGAATTAAGAGCCCAGAAATAAACCAATGTGTTTATGGTCAACTGATTTTTGACAAGGATGCCAACACCATTCAATGGGGAAAGAATAGTCTTTTTAACAAATTGTGTTGGGACAAGTGGATAGCCACATGCTAAAGCATATATTTGGACCCTTAGCTCACAACATTTATAAAAATTTACTCAAAAGTTCAAAGACCTAAATGTAAGAGCTGAAATAATAAAACTCTTAGAAAACATAGGGGTAAATTTTCAAAACCTCAGATTTGGCAATGGTTTCTTAGATATGACACCAAAAGCACAAACAACAAAAGAAAAAACAAAATGGACTTCATTATTATTAAAAACTTCTGTGCATCAAAGGATATAATCAAGAAAGTGAAAAGACAACCTCAGAATGGGAGAAACTAGTTGCAAATCACATTTCTGATAAGGGCCTAGCATCCAGAATATAAACTCAACAACAAAAAGACAAACAACTCAAAAAATGGACAAAAGACTTGAATAAACATTTTTCCAAAGAAGATATAAAAATGGCCAATAAACACACGAAAAGATGCTCAACATCATTAGTCATTAGGGAAACGCAAATCAAAACCACTTCAAACCCAATAAGATGGCTATAATAAAACAAAAACAAAACAGAAATAACATGTGCAAGGATGTAGAGAATTGGAACCCTCATACATTGCTGGTGGAAATGTAAAACAGTATTGCCACTATGGAAAACGGTGGTTCCTCAAAAAGCTAAGTATAGAATTACCATATGACCTTGTATTTCCACTCCTAGGTATATACCCAAAAGAACTGAAACAAATGTTCACATAAAAACCTGTACACAAATGTCTAAAGCAGTCTATTCACAAAAGCCAAAAAGTGGAAACAACCCAACTGTCCATCAATGGATGAATGGATAAACAAAATGTGTTATAGCCATGCAATCAAATATTACTTAGCCATGAAAAGGAATGAAGTACTGCTACAGGCTACACCATGGATGAACCTTGGAAACATTACGCTAAGTGAAAGAGGCTAGTCACAAAAGACATATTATATGATTCTATTTATATGAAATGTCCAGAATAGGCAAATCTATAGAGAGGATGCATTAGAAATCAGATTAGTGGTTGCTTAGAGTTGGAAGGATGGGGGGACAGGAGAGTGATGGTAAAGGTACAAAGGTTCTCTCTGTGGTAATGAAAATGTTCTAAAATTAACTGTGGTGATGGCTGCACATATCTGTGACTATACTAAGACACACTGAATTGTATACTTTAAATAGGTGAATTGTATGGTATGTGAACTATACTGTTATCTGAATAAAGCTGTTTTTAAAAAATAGATAAATAGGGGCCGGCCCCGTGGCGTAGCGGTTAAGTGCACACACTCCGCTGCTGGCGGCCCGTGTTTGGATTCTGGACACACACTGATGCACCACTTGTCAGGCCATGCTGTGGTGGCGTCCCATATAAAGTGGAGGAAGATGGGCACAGATATTAGCCCAGGGCCAGTCTTCCTCAGCAAAAAGATGAGGATTGGCATGGATGTTAGCTCAGGGCTGACATTCCTCACAATAAATAAATAAATAAATAAATAAATAAATAAATAAATAAATAAATAAATAAAAACGTTGCCAGGAACCACCTGGAAGACAAGAGGAGGGGCCAGCTGGCTCCATGTGCTGGCCTGCCACTCAAAGCCACCCCAAAGGCAGAGACTGGACTGGTCTGTTTCCCCTGAGGCGCTTCTCCCTTCCCCTGCCCTTCTGTGTCTTTTCTTCCGTGTTTGTGGGAAAAGGCAGATGGTTCTGTAAAATAAAGACAAAAATCAAAACTCTTCCTCCTTCCTCCTTCTTCCTTTCTCTGTTCCTTCTCCTTCTCCTCCCCCTCTCTGGTGTTTTTTAACCAAAGCAAGACTTTAGTTACATACAGGGGGAATTGAGCAAATAATTAAACACATCAAAGATAATAGAAATAAGGGTTCTCACTGGAAAACAAGTCACAAACATGGAAAAGAGTAAGGCAAGAATAAACCTTGTCGTGTTGGATTGCAATTGGAAGTATTAGTGTGAACTCATGGTTTTAATATAGATAGACAAATATATATATGTGTGTGTATGTGTCCATTCTGTCCACTAAAAGATAACAAGAATGACATTCCAGTAACAGCGAGTACCTCTAGTGCCCAGATCTTGGTTTCTATATATTATCCTCCACTTAAGAAACCAAGGCTCTTCAGAGAAATGGCTGATTCCAGGGCTAGGGAGGGAAAATACAAGATAAACCTGCAATATCTTTTGGCTCCAGAAAGTAAGGAAGGGCTCAAAGAACGATCAGGGCATACCAAAAAGACACAAAAATATAAATAATCTAGAGCAATCTTTTAAATGGGAAAATGCTAGAATCATTCTTTTTAAAATCAAGAATGGGATGGGATCCCACTAATACCACTTCTATTCACATTGTGAAAGTCTGAGCCAGTACAATAAGATAAGAAAAAGAAATGAGTTCTAAGAATTGGACGAGAATAAAATCTATAGTTAATTGCATAACATATGATTATTTAAAAAGAAAACTCAAAAGTATATATCTGGATAAATTATTAGAAATAATAGAGTTTAGCAAGTAGGCTGGTTATAAGATTTTTTTGTTTTGTTTTTTTCTTTTCTGAGGAGATCAGCCCTGTGCTAACATCTGCCAATCCTCCTCTTTCTATGCCAAGGAAGACTGGCCCTGGGCTAACATCTGTGCCCATCTTCCTCCACTTTATATGGGACGCCACCACAGCATGGCTTGCCAAACAGTGCGTCGGTGCGCACCCGGGATCCGAACTGGCGAACCCCGGGCCGCCGCAGCAGAGCGCGCGCACTTAACCTCTTGCGCCACGGGGCCAGCCCCTAAGATTTTTTTTTTATGGTGAAAAAATTTATATTTAGAATTAGCTGGCTAGACTCAGTTTAGATGATCTCAGTTTTGTTGGCAATATACAAAGCATCATAGTTAGGAGCCAGTTGAACATATGCCTTCTCTCTATCATCAGGCCTGATTAGGGTGTTGACCTTGGCCATGTCAATGTCACAGAGCTTCTTCACAGCCATTCTGATCTGGTGCTTGTTGGCTTCGACATCCACAATGAACACAAATGTGCTGCTGTCTTCTATCTTCTTCATGGCCGATTTGGTAGCCAGGGGGAACTTGATGACAGCATGGTGGTCAAGCTTGTTTCTCCTGGAGGCACTCTTCTGAGGCTATTTGGACTGCCTCCTGAGCTGCTGCTGGAAGGTGGGTGACATGAAGATCTTTTTTCTGTGGCTGTGGACATGTTTCAGCACTGCCTTCTTGGCCTTCAAAGCCTTTGGCTTCGGCTTTGGGAGGAGCAGGGGCTTCCTTCACTTTTGGTGCCACCTTCATGAAAAGGATTAATATTTTTTAAGTTGCATTTCTATATATCAGCAACAAACAATTAGAAAATATAATTTAAAAAATCCATTTACAGTAGTTCAGAGAATATCAGGATAAGAAAACAATCTAACTAAAGATGTGTCAGAACTATGATGGAAATTATAAAACTTTATTAAGATATTAATAAGACCTAAATAAAAAGAGAAATATTTACCATGTCCATGGGTAGAAAGACAATATTGTGGAGATCCATTCTCTCCAAATTTATCCAGATTCAATGCTAAATCTCAACATGGTTTTACATGGAACTTGACAAGATGATTCTAAAATATATATGGAAGAGGAAAGGACCAAGAATGGCTAAGATCACCCAAAGAAGAGCAGGAGAGGGGACTTACCCTACAAACGATCAGGATTATTATGAAGCTATAATAATTCAGACAGTCATATTTGCGCACGGTCAGATAAATTGATGAGTAGAGCAGAATGGAATGGAATAGGATAAGATAGGGCAGAGTAGGGTAGGACAGGATAGAATAGAATAAAGAGCTCAGAAACAAACACACTTATATAATATTTTGATAGATGACACAAGTGGCACATGGCATCAGTACGGTAAGGAGTAACTATTCAATAAATAGAGCTGTGAAAAAAAAAATGCAATCCATATAGAAAACAAGAAATTGGACCCCTGCCTCACACTATATCCAAAAATCAACTCTAGATGTATTAAGGACATAAACGTAAAAAACGAAACTTTTAGTTTTAAATAGAAAACATTAAGTAAATATTTTTTTACCTTGAGGTAGGAAATGATTTCTAAACAAGACATAAAAAGAATTGACCATGAAAAAAAGATTTATCAATTTGGCTATTTAAAATTAAGAACTTGTTTGTCATCAAAAGACACCTTAAAGAAAGTGAAATAAGTTACAAACTTGGAACAAATATTTTCAATAAATGCAACCAAGAAAGAATTAGCACCAAGAAGAAGAATTCCTATACAGCAATTAGAAAAACACAAATTGTAGGGGTCGGCACATTTTTTCTTAAAGGGTCAGATAGTAAATATTCTAGTCTTTGAGGGCTATCTGGCGTCTGTCACAACTACTCAGCCATAATTGCTCAAAAGAAGCCATAGAAAATATATAAAATAATTACCTTTTTTTGTGGTGAGAACATTTAAGATCCACTCTCCTAGCAACTTTCGGGTATATACAGGTAATACAGTATTGCTAACTATAGTCACCATTCTGTACATTAGATGAGGTGATGGAGATGTTAACTAACCCTATGGTGGTAATCAGTTCACAATATACACATGTATCAAATAATCACACTGTACACCTTAAACTTACACAATGTTATATGTCAATTATATCTCAATAAAGCTGGAAAAAAATACGTAAATTAACTGTGTTCCAATAAAACTTTACTTACAAAAACAGAGGACTAGCCTAACGGCTTTAGCTTGCCAATCTTTCCAATAGACTAAGGATTTGGGTTGAAATTTTTTAAAAATAGAGTTTGTATCAGCTTTGCTACATAATAAAATACTATAAAACTTGGTGGCTTAAAGCAGCAAATATGTATTATTGCTCATGATTCTGTGGATCTACTGGATTCTACTGTGGATCTACTGTAGGTTCTTCTGGTTTGGGCCAGCTTGGCAAATGTCTGTTGTCAACTGTTTGGCTGGGCCTAGAGGTTTTCGGGTATACTATAGGCTGAATGCTTGTGTCTCCCCAAAATTCATATGTTGAAACCTAATCCCCAATGTGATGGTATTAGGAGGTAGGGCCTTTGAGAGGTGACTAGGTCATGACGGTGGAGCCCTCATGAATGAGGGCTCCTAAAAAAAAGAGACCTGTTGGGGCTGGCCCAGTGGCATAGCGGTTAAGTTTGCACGCTCCACTTTGGCAGCCTGGGGTTCACAGGTTTGGATCCCAGGCCCAGACTGACATACTGCTTATCAAGCCATGCTGTGAGGGTGTCCCATATAAAGTAGAGGAAGATGGGCATGGATGTTAGCCCAGGGCCAATCTTCCTCAGCAAAAAGAGGAGGATTGGCAATAGACGTTAGCTCAGGGCTAATCTTCCTCACAAAAAAGAAAAAAAAAAAAAGACCTGTTTAGAGAAAAAACTCTTCTGAGTACTGTGAAAGATGATATGAGTGGAGACATATTAAAATAGAGCCGGAGCAGCCATTTCAGAGGAAATGCCTTGCAAGTCTTGTTTTCTTTGTCTTCCAAACTGGACCAAACTGCCAACATTCCAAGAAGTCAGTAACGACAAGAATAACCTGTCTGTAAAGACTGATGGAACTGGACTTTGCTGATGACCGAATCGCTAACCAATCAATGAAGTACAAGTCTAGCCTTTTGCTTGATGATCGAACCTCAGGCCAATCTATGAAGTGCAAACGTAGCCTTACCACACCTAGCACCAATGAACTCTTCTTTAATACAACTCACTTCATCTTCCCTTTTTCATAAAAACCCTAAGCCCCTCTCCTGTAATTGGGACACTATTTGGATTTCTACCTGAATCTGTACTTCCTGAGTTGCAATCCTTTGATCCCAAATAAACACTTCGCCTCTTAAATTGGTTTCTGTTTTTGGGGGTTGACAGTATCTCCTCTTCTCTCACACTACACTTCATTTGACTTCACTTCTAACATCAGATGTGTGGGGGTTTTTCCCCACACCAAGCAATTCTGAGACACCAGCTGGATGTCCTACAATTTAACTCAATTCTGACCTGGAGTTAGCATCAAATCCTACAGTGTAAGGGCTCCGTCCCACAAGACTGCCCACTCCCCACAACCTCAGATGCCAATTGCAAGTCCTGGTTGTTAATTGCGCTTCTGACCAACAAGTTATAAATCAGAAGTTCCCACCAACTCCTCTTTGGGTTTGATTAATCTGCTAGAGAGGCTCACAGAACTCAGGAAAACAGTTAATTACTAGATTACCAGTTTATTACAAAGGATATTATGGATATGAATGAACAGCCAAATGAAGAGATACACAGGGTGAGATCCAGAGGATCTGAATACAGGATCTTCTGCTCCCACGGAGTTTGGGGTGCACCACCCTCCCAACACACGGGTGCCTTGTTCACCAACCTGGAAGCTCTCGGAAGCCCATCCTTTTGGGGGTTTTTGGAGACTTCCTTACATAGACACAATTGAGTAAATCATTGGCCTTTAGTGATCAAACTCAATCTCCAGCCCCTCTCCCCTCCCCAGAGGTCAAGGGGTGAAGCTGAAAGTTCCAACCCTCTAATCACAAGGTTGGTTCCCCTGACAACCAGCCCCTATCCTTAGGAGCTTTCCAAAAGTCACTTCCTTAACATAAACTAAGGTGCAGTTGAAAGAAGCTTGTTATGAATAACAAAAGACACCTTTATTGCTCAAATTACTTAAGAAATTCCAAGGGTCTTAGGAGCTCTGTGACATGAACAGGATGAAGACCAAATATATATTTATCATAAATCACATCATAAGACCTCAGAGAGCTCCCTCGCCCCTTCTGCCATGTAAGGACATAGTGAGAAGACACCTGTCTATGAACAAGGCTCTCACCAGACACCGAATCTGTCTGTTGCACCGTGATCTTGGACTTTCCAGCCTTCAGGACTGTGAGAAATAAATGTCTGTTGTTTATACACCATTCAGTCTCTGGTATTTTGTTAAGCAGCCCACATGGACTAAGACAGGGTGGCTTCACTCACATGCCTGGTGGTTGGCAGAACGGTTGGTGTAGGGGCCTCCTGTGGGCCCCAGTCTTTGCTCCCTGTGTTTTCTCATCTTCTAGTAGGCTGATGTGGGCTTCGTACTGGTGACAAAAGGGGTCCTAGCAGCAAGAGAGGGAAAGCCCAATACACAAACAGTTTTCAAGCCTCTGCTTGCATCACATTTCTTAATGTTCCTTTGACCAAAGCAGATCATATGGCCACCAGATTCAAGAGGTGGAGAAATAGACTCGTCTCTTGATGGAAAGAGTCCATAAGACAAAGTCATTTGGCAAAGGGGAGTGCAATCTGGGATGAGAGGAATTTGCAGCAATTTTACAATCTACCTAACTTAAACATTTAAACAACAATGTTGTGAATTCGTATTCTAGGTAGTTAGTGACTGCAAATATATAACTTAAATTACTAACTTCTCAGGTTAGTCCTCTGAGGTTTGATTCCTAAAAGAAAGCTTTTCCACCAATAACAAGTTTATAGAACAATCCACGATTTTGCTTTTCAACAGAGCTCTCTTGTGCAAATCTCTTGTCCAAATGGGTCAACTGAGATTATAAACATACTATTTATACCAATGATTCCCAAGATAACAAGCATTCCCTCTCCCAAACCCCACCCAGAGAGACTTACCAGACTTGGAGTGGGTGTCTATAATTTGAAAACACTCAAATAAACCACAAAATTTTATAGTTAGAAAATGAGTCAGAGAGAGAGCATCCCTGGAACAGCCACAGGAATATTCTTCCCCTGGCTGGTTGGCACTTGGCAACCTGACAAGTGTTTTACATTCAAAAGGTCAAGCTCTGAGTGAATCTGCCCAGAGACTCCGGTGAAGGAGGCCTTGCCACTCACGCCTGGATGCCCAAGCCTGGCGTCTGTCCCCAGCCCCAGCCATTCTGACAGCTGTGGAAGAAGGGACCCAGGTCCCCAGCTTGGGCTGTCAGTAAAGTGACGGCAGCCCTTTGCTGAAGGTCAAACTCTAATTCTCGCACCAGGGAGCCTTCCTTCTCTCTTTCTCTCTTTCAGCATGCACATCTTATTTAATTGTTTGTATTTTTCTGCTACTTTATAGTCTTCAAAACAGTTTACCTTTCACGCTTTCATTTGACCCTCTCCGATAGGAGGAGGGTGTCAGAGCAATCACAAGTTTCCCTTTTGTAAGAAGAAACAGAGGCCCAGAAAGACCAGGCAATTGAGTGTTGGGAGAAAGCATAATAGAGTAGTTAAGAACAAAGGCTCCAGAGTTAGGTTCCTGCCAGTTACCAACCACGTAACCTTGGGCAATCTATATACAGCAGTCCCCCCTTATCCACAGTTTCATCTTCCAGGATTTCAGTTATCTACGGTCAACCAAGGTCTAAAAATATTAAATGGAAAATTCCAGAAATAAACAATTTGTACGTTTTAAATTGCACACCATTCTGAGTAGTATGATGAAATCTTGCACTGTCCTGCCCCGACCAGCCCAAGACATGAATCATCCCTTCGTCCAGCAGACCCACACTGTATTGGTCACCTGCTCATTCGCCTGTTAGTTAGGAAAAAACACAGTACTGCATGTGTAGGGTTCAGTACTATTCGTGGTTTTAGGCATCACCAGGGGTCTTGGAACGTATCCCTCACAAACAAGGGGGGATTACCGTAATCTCTGACTTGGTTTCCCTATATATATAATAGAGATCAGAATTTTCCTATTTCATGAGGTTTTTGCAAGAACAAAGTATAATAAGATAAGTAAATGTCTGACATATAACAACAGCACAATAAACCATCAGTATGTTTTTATTATTTGTATCGCTACTATTGTTATCACATAGCTAGTGAGTGGCAAAGCGAGGACTAGAATGCATAACCATGGGCCTAAAAGCCATACTACCTACCTCCATCTTTCAATGAAGAGAGCAGGGGTTCTGGCTGTTCTGCTCTCCCAAATGACAAGCAAGCTATTCCATGAAGGAGGAGTCTAGAGGTCTCCATTAGACCCATCTTCCTTAAAGAAAACTTCCTCTTACAGCTTGCTAAAACTTCTGAAAAGAATCCCAGGGCCCTGAATTCTTAGTTACTTCCAAAAAAACAGGTATTACCAAAAACTAGGTTTGTCCTCAGAATACTGTTAGCCTTTCCCTCCACAGCCTATTATTCAAATCCAGGAAAGTCAGCATTCCCAGGGAAGTCAGCTCTACTGATAATCGAAGTTCCTGTTTCAAAACAACCAGGAGTTTCAAATCCTTCCCCAACTAACCTTTCATCAAATTTGCTCCAAAAAATCAAATTTTAACTGAGTTCTTTTTCCTCCTTCATCCCTGGGTAATTGTCAATGAATATGTTAGTAAGGGAAAGGTTATAAAATTAGCAACAGGATGAATGTGAAAAACTAAGAGTCCATATGACCTAGTAGTGGGTTGCCAATCCCTGAATAATCCACAATTGATTTTGCCAACCATAAATAAAAATTAGAAATGTGTTACTTACAGGATGCAAAAACAAACAAAAGCTTAGAAGCAGAAAAGAATTAAATTTCAAACAAAATAGTAACAATATAGAAAAAAATCAAATGGGAGACAAAATGAAGAGTCAGAATCCCCAGGAAATACATTAAACCATGGCTGTGAAAGACAAAGAGACTAGAAAGAAAGAGAAAAATAACAAAGAAATCTACCTTCATTGCACTGTGTCTGACCAAAGAACAGTATAATGAATCTCCCACTACCATTAAATTAAACACAAATTGCTTTTGTTTCTAATTAACATCTGCCTGAACCAAACATGATGGGTGCAAGTCTTCTTTTTTAATGTCTTTCCCATGCCACAGAAATATTACAACCAGAATGAAAGATTATGAATGTTTTTCAATAGCTTCCTCTAAAGTATTGTATAGACCAAATCTTATAGAAGGTATAAGTGCAAGTCATTTAAATTCCAAATGCATTTACAGGGACCAGCTCTATTACAGTGCATAGCAAATGAATCTATAATGAGGAGATATTCCAGACCATTGTTTCCAAATTATGCTTTTAGATTATCTTCATTTCTCTTTTGAAAATATGCCTTGTTATTTTTAGCATGGCATAAGAAACCCTTGACTTTTCTGGCATTGAATTACATCCCCAATTTCTATGGTTGCTCTCCCTATGCCTTTACACATCAGCCTGGCTCCACCGGATTTAGACGTTTGTCATTCCTAGTAAACTCCTACCATCCTTCAAAGCCTGGCTCAAATTTCACTTGCTCTGTGAAACCTTTGCCAGCACTCCCAGGTGGAGTGAGAAATCCCTCCTCATGCTCCCACCACCTTATGTCCATGCCTCTACTGTTCTACAGGTAGCCTTCAGCAAGAATCTTCTCTTCCAATATCTGAACTCACCAAGTTATAGATATAACCACAGTGCCTGTATAGATGGATTGTAACAGAAATCTATAGGAGCTATCTTACATTTAAAAGGGTGGGGAGAGGGCCGGCCCGGTGGCTTAGCGGTTGGGTGCACGCGCTCCGCTGCTCGCGGCCCGGGTTCGGATCCCGGGCGTGCACCGACGCGCTGCTTCTCCGGCCATGCTGGGGCCGCGTCCCACGTGCAGCAGCTGGAAGGATGTGCAGCTATGACATACAACTATCTACTGGGGCTTTGGGGGAAAAAATAAATAAATAAAATCTTTAAAAGGGTGGGGAGGTGGGATGCATATTATAAGTATACATGAAAGCTCATGGAATCCAAGCCAAGACCCAGGAAGAGACCAATATAAGAAATGGAAAGCCATTTGGAATCCAAAGGTCACTCTCTTTCATATTCCATCACCAATTCACCCCCACATCTGCTTTGCTATTTAATCACTACACACTGACTTTTCTGTTAGCAGCCTACACAGCAAAAGGGCAGGGCGCTGGTGGAGGGACTCACTTTCACCACAATTTCTGCACCTATAGAGCAGGAGTCCAGCCATGCAAAAAGAATCCCTTGTTGTCTCCCCTTTGGTCCTAATTCCTAATTCCAGGGAAGGAATGGGATTGCCCAGCTTGAATTGCATGTCCACAGTGATCCAATTTGCTAAATTCAGATGGCCAGGGCTTTGTGGTTCAAATGCAACTAGTCAGGACACTGGAGAGGGGGCAAAAGAGAAGGTAGAATCATTGTGAGCTAAGCAGACAGCCCAAAAGGTAACTCCTACACAAGCATTTTGTTGAATAGAAGGGAAAGAGAGAAAGAAGGAGGCAGGGACAAATCCAAATACATCTGGAGGGCTTCCTCACAGTGATAAGAGTCAAACCAGAAGGTTAGGAACTTAGTGTCTTACTAGAGATAAAAAATCTCTAAATTTGAGCTCATAAAATCCAGTGGTAGTGACATCATCAATGTACATATGCATGTGATGAGTATCCACAGGTAAGTACCCACTTATATGGACTCCTACATTTGAGAACATGTATGCCAATCAACAGCAGGGATCTGCAGCTTAGGAAAAATCAAAAATAGGCTCTTCGCTGAAGAGCTCAAAACCAAAATACCATATACCCATCAGCGGCATCTGCTCCAAACAACCCAGAGATTGTGGTCTTCATGTGTCTTTGATATGTTTGATACACATCAAAACCTACAGGGAGGCAGAGGAGAAACCCATATCTACTCATACTAAAGTGTAAATGTGTACTCACAGCAGACAATTAACTGCCCTTTGGACATCAGACTGTCAATAAGATTAAAGCCTTGGTATGGTCAAGGCTTCCCAAAAGTGTGGTCCACGTCAGAATCTCAGCTAAGTCTGCATATTTAACAAGCTTCCAAGAAGCTTCTCATGCACAGTATCCCTGTGTAGTAGTGAGGCAAGCAGGCTCTAAAATGACCCCTAGTGATCCCCAAGGTACACCATTTAGTAGTTCCCTCCCACATTGTACCAAGTTTGAGCTGCATGATTAACAGCATATAGCAGAAGTGATAGTATGTCACTTCCAAGATTAGGTTATAAAAAGACTGTGGTTCTTGTCTTGAGTTTTGTTTTTTATTTTTTTCCCTCTCTCTCTCTTGTTCTCTCTCACTCTGCTTTTCCCCTCTTTCTCCTTCTCCCTCTCTCTGTCTTTTCTTAGATCACTCCTACTGGGGGAAATCATATCATGAGCAGCCCTATGGAGAGAACCATGTGGCAAGAAGCTGAAGCTTCCTGCCGACAGCCACATGAGTGAGCTCAGAAACTGATAACCCAGCTCCTTCAGAAACTGCAGCTCTGGCTGGCAGCTTGACTGTGTCAAAAGTGACTTTAGTGGAGCCATTTTAAAATGGAGTCAGAGCTGCCTTTCCACAGAAACTGCCTTGCTGTCTTAAACCTTGGACTAGGCCAAACCTTTGGACTGGGCTGAAACCACCAATGTTTTACAGCCAAAATTTGAGAAGTTAATAGAGGAACAGACATCCTGATCAGAAGACTGAAGATTATGAACTTTCTGTTTGAAGATAGAATCAATAGCCAACTATGCATACCCAGGGGCAACTTAGCTTATTAATACCCATAGAAATTTTTTTCTTTCCTCTTTCAACTTATGTAATTATCCTCTTCCTTTTCTCATAAAAAACCCTTGCTTTCACCCTGCAATTGGGACACTATTTGGACTTCAGCCTGAATCTATGTTCCCCGAATTGCAATTCTTTGATCCCACATAGACACTTTGCCTCTTAAACTGGTTTCTACTTTTCTAGGTTGACAACTGCAACATTGTAAGAATTTCTGAAATCAGAATCACTCAGCTCAGCCACATCTTGATCCCTGACCCTCAGAAACCTGGTGAAATAATAAATGTCCATTGTTTTAAGCTACTACGTTTTGGGTAATTTGTTACACAGCAATAGATCATTAATACAGACAGCTAGTTTCCAAAGACTGCCTCTTCTATCCCTGATTACTGCTCCTCATATCAAGAAATGGAGTTTATTTCTCCTCCACTTAAATCTGGGCTGGCCCTGTGACTGGTTTAAGCAATAGAAGGCTGCAGAAGTGACATTCTGGAACTTCTGAGCCCACATCTTAAGAAGACTAGCAGCTTCCACTTCCTACCACTTGGAACCCAGATACATGCTGTAACAACCAAAGCCACATAGGAAGGATACATGGAGGAGAAGGGAGGTGCTCTGTTGGGCATCCCCATCTGAGCTCCCAGCCAACAGCCAGCACTGACTGTGCGCCATGCGAAAAAGCCATCTTGGATGTCCCATGCAAGTGAGCCCCTCAGATGACTGCATCCTCCCCCAACACCATGTAAAGGAAAATTGCCCAGTCAATCCAAAGAATTGTGAAAAATAATAAATGGTTGTTGTTATTATAAGTCATTAATTTTAGGGGTAGTTTTTATGTAGCAATAGATAACCAAAAACATACTGTGATAGGCTAATGAATTCATTCTTTAATGAGCAGATTCCAGGCATCAGTCTATAAGTAAGATATAGATGTCTATACAAGGAACATTTCCAGGCAAAGAACTCATGCCATGTAAGATAGTCCTGCACCTTGCATCTCCTTTGCATTCACCGTGATGCTGGGTATCTTTCAGAGGCCCACTTATGCTTTTTGACACTAGCTCCCCCAATTTCATTCCTGCTTTTAACAACAACAGGAAGAACTAACACTTACTGAGCTCTACCAGGTGCCAGGCACTGTCCTAAGTACTTTATTTCTCTCAATTTATCAAATTATAATAGCAACCCTAGGAGCTAGGTCCTGCTGTTAGCTTCATTCTCCATACGGGGAAACTGGGACCCAGAGAAGCAAAGAACTTGCCCAAGCTCACACAGAGCTAACAGGCAGTGGATCCGGCAGTGGGACCCCGGCAGTGCAACTCACATCCATGCTCATAACCACTACTCCACACTACCCTCAGTCCTACGAGGTAGATGCTATTATTACCTCTGTTTTAGGAACAAGGAACCGGAGGCTCAATGACAGTGAGTCCTGGCACAAAGTTCACACAGTTAATAAAGGAAAGAGCTAGAAGGAAAACTTCCTCTAATACCTACGTTCTGAAACAAGCCTTTTCTGCATTCCCAGATTTGGAGAATGTGTAGATTGTAGCGGGGTCTGAGCCAGTCACTTAATCTCAACTTTTCTAGGCTCTACCTTATCAGGTATTTTAAGAACAAGGGTCTGTGAATCACATAGGTGTGGTATAAACTCAGCAGCTCTTTAATCCTCCCACCTCCCTTTAGGAGGAGATCATCAGAACTTAGAAACATTTCCTAGAGTTCTTTAAAAACTCTGCAAACGGCTGGCCCATTTTCAGGGACTGAGAAGAAACTCACCATATTTAGAAGTTCAGAGAGAGAAAAAAAAAAAAAAGCAGCAAACTCACAGATCTGCAAGAGAGAGGTATTTCCTCTGTAATTCCTCTCATCTTGAAAACCCTTTTGCTCTCTCCTCATTTTAACTGTGAACATCACCTCCACCCAGGAAATGTGAGTATTTTTCACCTCCATGCCCTACAAACAGTGAGGAAACAAAAGAAAGCAAAATTTCCTGTACACTATTTCATTTGATTCTCATGGCTTTCTTTTAACAGCAAAAGGTATTTTACATATGTAGCACAATGATTTATTGAGAATTTACTTGAGCACGATAATCTACTGAGAAATTTCTCTGTCTATTTCTTCTCATCTATCAGGAAGGAATGAATGGTATTTACTCCTTAATGGAGGATCTTTGTTCCAGGGCCAAAAAGGAAAACTGCCTGATAGAGGTGGGGGTGGGAGGGCCCTGATCACAACCCCAAATAAGACAAGGTGGTTCTGAAGGCCTGAGGCCTTCAGGAGAGATGGGCTCAATAGGGCTATAAATACTCAGCCGTCGGCCCAGAGGGGATTTGGACAAAACATTCCAGGGGCAACTAGTCTGCAACTAGCTAGGTTTTCCAAAATAAAGAAGAGTGGAGCCAGCCCCGTGGCTTAGCAGTTAAGTGTGTTAGCTCCGCTACTGGCGGCCCGGGTTCGGATCCCGGGCGCGCAATGACGCACCGCTTCTCCGGCCATGCTGAGGCTGCATCCCACATACAGCAACTAGAAGCATGTGCAGCTATGACATACAACTATCTACTGGGGCTTTGGGGAGAAAAAAGGAGGAGGACTGGAAATAGATGTTAGCTCAGAGCCACTCTTCCTCAGCAATAAAAGAGGAGGACTGGCATGGATGTTAGCTCAGAGCTGATCTTCCTCACAAAAAAAAAAAAGAAAAGAAAGAAGAGTGGTGCTCGGTGCTTTGAGGGTAATCTGAAGTAAGATTCTTCCTGCCTGGGGATGGGGAATGAGGAAGAGTTGGCCCTCCTCAAAGCTAGGGCCTCTGAGACACAGGAGTGGCTGAGGCCTGAGCCCCCAGTGCTGTGGCCTCAGCAACCTCAGCAGCAATCCCACAGTAGGTTTTGGCACCATGGTGACCAACTTGAATTGAGTGCTAGAAACCTTCACCATTTTCCTGGACTGCATAAGCCACAAATCTCCAACCAGACTAGGAAAGGGAGCGCCCACCCCCCCATACCCACATATACGTACACACAAATGACTGGTATTGTCTGCCTTGTCAACCTTGACAAGCGGGGGCCTGAGCTAAGCTTAATATTTTCAGAATGTATAAAAAAATAGCATTGCCTGCACTCCACTTTATGAAACAAATATACCTTCTGCAACACATATTTCCTACCACTACATAGAAAAAAATTAAAAAGTCACAAACAATTTTACTTTAATCTCAATTTCTTTGATAATAACCTTTTCCCTTTTTTCTCCTCTTGGTTCTCTGATATCTTTCTTTTTTTTATTTTTTTTTTACATTTTTTTTGTTGAGGAAGATTCACCCTGAGCTAACATCTGTTGCCAATCTTCCTCTTTTCGCTTGAGGAAGATTCGCCCTGAGCTAACATCTGTGCCGATCTTCCTCTATTTTGTATGTGGGTCACCGCCACAGCATGGCTGCCGATGAGTGGTGTAGGTCCGTTCCCCGGGAACTGAACCTGAGCTGCCGAAGCGGAGCGTGCCAAACTTAACCACTAGGCCATGGGGCTGGCCCCTCTGATATCTTTCTTGTTGCACACTTGATACTTTAGGCAGGTCACCTTTTGTTTTATCCTCTTTGGTATTCCACAAAATCATTTCTATTAAAGAGCATTTTTCCTCCATCAAGTCAACATTTACAGAATGTCTGCTAGCTTCTGAGCACTGATTGGCAAACTAAGAGCCATGGGGCCAAATCCTGCCCACAGCCTGTGTTTGTAAATGAAGTTTCACTGGACCCCAGCTTCTCCCATTCAATCACGTATTGTCTGTGGCTGTTTTTGCGCTATAACGGCACATTTGAGTATTGGCAACAGGGACCTTCATAGCCTAAAATGTTTACTATCTGGCTTCTTTCAGAAAAAGTTTGGCAACCCTTGGTGTAGCAGAATAAAAATGTATGTTGTACTACATATTATTAACCTGCAATTTATCCACCTTTGGGTGATGTTTTAATAGAGGTCAATGCAAAGTGTTCTGAGAGCACCAGTAGATTAAAAAGATCCCACATACATGGTTTATAGCAGCCATCTATATGAAGTTGAGACTTCATATTGCACATAAACTATTCAAGCTATATTTAGTCAAAAAAAGGAGTTTTTATAAAATAATAATATGTTGGTTTCTTCTCTATCAGTCAGAATTCAATCAGATAACAGAACCACTATCACTATTGCAATGATAGGAAAATTATTAAGTCTGTAGGAAACAGGAATAGGAAAGTTATTAAGTTTATTACAGAAGTGATACTTTACACAATTGTGGGAGGAGTTGAGGAAGAAAATGTCTGAAAAAGGGCAACTGGAGGGTCAGAGGAAAGTCACTAAGCAGACTTTCTGAAGCCTGCCTGCTGGGACAAGCCCGGACAGAGCAGGGAAGCAAGGAGGGTACAGAAAATCATGTGCCTACTATTGTCTAGTTTGTCAGTGCCTGTTATACCTCCTCTCCCTTTGTAAGAGTCCCACTTGCACCCATTCAAAGAACAGAAATGCACCCCAAAATTCTACCCTTTGGAGGAGATATAACACTTTGCCTTACACTGGAGTGAGAAGAGTCCTCATTCAAACTCCTCCTCTTCATCCCTGTGTGCAAGAAGTGACAATGATATTCTAGTTTTCCTTCCCTGCAGGAGTTCTTGTCTCCTCAGAATAAGTATTCAAGCCTCAACTTTATTGATTTTGACTTTATAGATTTTGCAAAACTTCCAGAACAGTGATTGGGTGAGTGACGGTTTTAAAACATGTTTGCAAGTTCGTTGACACTTCTCCCACAAAATGTGGAGTCTAATTCAACCTCCCCTTGATTATGGGCTGGCCCTAGTGACGTCTGCAAAGGGACAGAATTCAGCGGAAGGGACACCATGAGACCTATGCAGCTAGGTCATAAAAAACAACACAACTTTTACTTGGCTTTTTCTCTCTCCTTAGAACACACATCTCTGGAGCCCTGAGCCTTCACGAACAAAGTCCAATTACCCGGAAGCCACCATGCTGGAGAGATTATAGAGAGAGACCATGCAGAGCTAGAGAGAGATGTCTGAAGATCCCTGGTTGACCCAGCCCCCAGCTGTTCAAGATTCCTAGCCTAGGCTGGGAGCAGCTTTCAGATATCTCTCTCTCCAACCTCCAAGCTGCCTCAGCCCGCATCAAGTAGAGCAGAAATGAGCTTTCTCCACCAAGCCCTGTTCGGGCTACAGATTTGTGAGCAAAATAAATGTTGTTGAGGGGTAAGTCATAAGTTTTGGGATGGTTTATTATGTAGCCATTGTAACTGACACAGGATGCAAAGAAATTTTCCAAATAAGCAATAGAGTTCTAACCCAGACAAGAGTTAGGTTGAGCTGCCAAGGATTAAAATGTGTATACACTGATATATCACTATGGAAGTTTATTCATCTGTGTCATTCACCGTTCCATCCAACAAATATTTATGAAGTGTCTACTGTGTGTGCTGGGGATTCAGTGGCAAAGACAGAAATGATCTCTGCCTTGATGGAGCTTTCAGGTTACTGTGGGTTAAAGAGACACTGAAGGAGTAACTTGTGATTGTTACAAAAGGGGAAGCCCAGGATGCTTTGTCAGATAGTAAGTCATATGTCTTTTCTGGAAATTTCTTAAAGATATATTCCCCTTAATTAGTAAGAGTCTTTTAGATTCTGGCAATGTTCCAGACACAAAGAGCAAAAGAAAAGATATCAATTTACAAGTTCAGCAAATGCAGGCTTCTTGGGTTACAGGGGTTTATGGTGGCTGCACCCAACTGTGGCAGTCAGCTGTCCTTTCTCTGGATCAAACGTACACAGACAAGATGCTAATTGTATGCTCTTTCCTGCACCTACTTTGAAATTATTTCTAATGATGAAACTATAAGATCATCTTGTCTAAGAAACACTGCTGTGTGGACTGGCCATAGTTTGGTCACTAATAGAAATTACTCACAAGATCTATATTAGAAGCTAAAAGCATTCTCATCAGGCTGCTGATAATGAAGTTTGCTAACCATTCTGGTGCATAAAGTAGAATTATGAAAACTGATTCAGTCTAATTATCAAAGGGTCGGGGTTTTTCCGCTCTTCTCAAAATGTAGCCATTGAAGTGGCTTGAAAACTCGTTGTCCAGAATTTAAATTGCCTATTGCCAAGGCTCAGTGACTGCTCCATGAATGAACGGAAGTGCTTAAAATCTCTGGACTGTTTGATTACAGGTACCCGTCTGCCGTTTGCTCGGTCATGTACAACTGTGCAATTAAAACAAATGGTGGCACATAAAAGGCTGACGGAGGTAGGTTTGGCCTGTGGGCAGACTGCCAGTCTGTTAGAAGGAAGTGCCAAACATGGGGGGGAAAACAATGGACAGTAAAGACACAGTCCCCCGTGCAACACACCCTCGTGGAGTTTATAGTCTAGTGGGGGAGAAAGACAAGTAAATGGGCATCAGTAATACAGTGCATAAGAGCTTTGTTTCAGAATGTGTGGAATCAGAGAAAGCTAATCTGAGGAAGCAGCCTCTAGGGTGAAGGTTGCGTAGGTGTCAGCAAGGCCAAGGTAGGGCGCATTTTTTTTTTTTCTTTCAAAGACCAGTAGCTATTTACTCCTTTACCCACTCAACCCTGACCTCTCTCTGCCAGCAGATTGGAGAGGGAGGCCACAGAATGAAGTCTGAAAGCTTGGAAAATATCATTCTCCATTCTCAAGAGGGAATTAACCAGCAAAAAGGATAAAGATTACTATTTCAGACACACACAAGACTAGGTAAATATTGAGAGTTTAGAATTGTCAAAGATTTTCTTTCTAACGTAAGAAAGACTCCTGCATAGAATATCTGAGACCTTATCTGGGTCTCAGAAAAATCACATATCTTATAGTTTAATACACAGCACATGTGAGTACACTACCAGCACTTGGTAGCAACCATTTTTACTATAAGCAAAGTGGTTACACATCTGTAAATTTACTAGGTAAGAGTAAAGTTGCCCTGTTTGCAGAAAGGGCTTGAGCCAAGTGTAGGATGTCTCCTAGATTGAGTGCTAGACTTTTTAGTGTACCCAGCATGGTGCTAGGAGGTGAGAAAATAGAGATTAATTAAATACAAGTTACAGTCTGTTGAAAGTCCAGGCACAGGCCTGATGACATAGGGCAGGCAGGGCTTCTGGAGCAAACACAATTCTGTGTTCTGGACAAATTTCACAAAGAAACCCCTAACTTAAAACTGACTAAGCAAAAAGACAAGTGCATTAGTTTTCCATTGCTACTATAACAAATTACCACAAACTTAATGGCTTAAAACAACACAAATTTATTATCTTACAGTTCTAGAGATCAGAAGTCCAAAATGAGTCTTACAGGCTGAAGTCAAAGTGTCAAGAAGGCTACGTTCCTTCTGGAGGCTCTAGGAGAGGATCCATTCCTTGCCTTTTCCAGCTTCTAGAGGTTGCCCATATTCCTTGGCTCATGGCCCCCTTCCCATCACTCTGTTCTGTTGTCTCATCTCCTTTTCTGACTCTTCTGCCTCCCTCTTTCCCTTATAAGAATCCTTGTAATTACATTGGGCCCACTCAGATTATCAGGACAATCTCCTCATTTCAAGACCCTTATCCCACATCCATAATGTTCTTTCCTGTTTTACCTCAATATAAATATAAAAGGAAAAAAAAAGATTCTTAACCATATCTCACAGTCCCCTTCTGCCCATGTAAAGTAACAGAGTCATAGGTTCCAGGGATTAGGATGTGGACATCTTTGGAGTGCCATTATTCTGCCCACCACAACAAGAAGAGAACAATCTGTAAGATCTGAGATGGGGAGATTTCATCTGGTTTGTTCAACATCATCCCCAGTACAGTATTTGGTTCATCGTCAGGTGTTAACTGATTATTCAATAAATAAATAAGGAAATAGAAAGGATGTGCTATTTCCCGTGATAACTTCTCATGTAAATAAGGTATAGACTGTACCAAAATCTGTAACTTGCTGTCTCTTAAAAACGTGAAGGATTGAATGGGTACTGAGTTTCAGTTTGGGAAGATGAAAAAGTTCTGGAGATGGATGGTGGCAATAGTTGCACAACAATATGGATGCACTTAATGCCAGTGAACTATACACACTTAAAAATGGCTAAAATTGTCAATGTTATGTTATGTATATTTTACTACAATAAAAGAATATGAAGGACTAATCAAAAAAGTCTACAAATAGAGAAAAAAATTATACAATGGCCTTTGACTAAAACAATAACTGACTTGGATATCCTTCTTGTAATAATTCCCCCAAGAGAAAGGTGTGGAATATTCTCAGTCCTGGTGCTAAATCTTCTCATCATTTTATTTTCCTCCTAAATCATTAGAATTTATGACAGGTCATGTTTGTTAAGCCAAAATGTTTTCCTTATTTTTTTTTTTTTTTTTTGTGAGAAAGATCAGCCCTGAGCTAACATCCATGCCAATCCTCCTCTTTTTGCTGAGGAAGACCAGCTCTGAACTAACATCTATTGCCAATCCTCCTCCTTTTTTTTTTGCCCCAAAGCCCCAGTAGATAGTTGTATATCATAGTTGCACCTCCTTCTAGTTGCTGTATGTGGGATGCGGCCTCAGCATGGCCAGAGAAGCGGTGTGTCGGTGCATGCCCGGATCCGAACCCAGGCCGCCAGCAGCGGAGCGCGCACACTTAACCACTAAGCCACGGGGCCGGCCCTCCTTATGCTTTTTAAGTTACACTAATGCAGGAGATATCAGTCACACAAGCAGATTTCTACTTGGGCCTTTGGTTGGTTTATTTTTCTAAGTGTCTTCATTTGTCTGCATCATGGTTTTAAATTTATACTCATACACACACTCTCTCTAAGACTCAAACAAACATGCTTACACGCACACCTGTATGCACAGATGCACAAACCTGTGCAAGAAGTCAGTATCCATATGGGGCCAAAATACTCTGAGTTGATAGATGAAAACCAGCCAGCTTGCTTGGGCAGGCTTTGCACAGACCCAATAACTAGGATGTGAAGTGAATTTTTCACTTATTCATCAGCTCATTTGAGCAAACTATAGATACAACCTAAAACAGACCATTCTCAGAATAGATGGTCAACTTTTATCCCAAAGCAACAACTAGGAACCAATTAGAGCCATTCTCTTCAATGGGGCTTATTATCGGTGCTAATCTATAAACAGAAGAGTCCAATTGTGAGGAAGGTTAGCAACCCCAAATAACACACCCGTAAGGTTTATTAGGCTTCTGCCAACACCTTCGAGCTACCTTAATTGCTTCTTCAGGGCTGGTTTCACACAGAGAATGCAGTCATTTCCAGTGCTCCAGCCTAGTTTCTCAGCATCAGGTATGGAAGGCAGGGAAGAGCAGAAAAAACTTGGGTCACCCTACCAAACCTGTAAGAGAGGTATTTTTAAGTAACTTACACAATGTTGCACAACTCAAATCAGCAGAATAGAACCCGGAGCCCAAATCTATCTTACTCAACGTCTACTACATTTATACTACATCACACACTGACCCACAGCTAAAGAGTCAGCCCTCAGGAAATGTATCTTCAACAAATATCGCGCAGTTCTTCCTATATCCTGGCCCCCTTTCAGCAGCCATCTCTCTCATCCTCTTGAAGAAGTCCAGTCCCCTGCCACATGCACCTATTAAGGAAGAAAGCATTTGGTGAAGCAAACTTTCCTGCCAACTACAGCTAGAATTTACTGGGTGCTCATTCTGTGCCTGGACCTGTGTTAACTGTCTCACATGCATTATGACATGTAAAATCTTTTTCTTAGATATGATTGGTGATGCTGAGGTCTGAGAAGTCATTAGCGAAATCAGAGCCTGAATTTACAACACCGGACTGAGTTCCAGGCCTTTCTAGTCCACCACATTCCCATTGGGACCACAACTTACAATCTTCCCTACCATAGTGAATGTCAGTAAGTGGGAGTACAATATTGACTTTGTCCTATAAACAAAGCAGGCCAGGGAGGGAGTGGAGATAGCAAAAGAACAAGGAGCCCTTGGCTGAGGGAAGAAAGGACTTTTCTATCAACAAAGATCTCTTACATTTTGCTTTCAAAGAATTTCTTTATAGCAGCAAGGACTCTATGAAATATATTTGTGTTGGAAAGCACAAGAATGCATCAATATTTATTCTGTGTTTTCTATGCCTTGGGTTGAAGGAGCTTGGCAGAAATTGTTCCTTCCAGTGTGAAGCTAACCCTGATCCTAAGAGATATATAAAGAAAGATGGATCCAGAGTTCATCTTCACAGCATTCCAAAGTCCTCTCACTGCTCTAACCACCATCCAATGTCTTAGAAAACTAGGCTAGATGTTTCCTAAGAGATCTGCTCACAAGAGGTTCATTATTTTTTGAATGAGGCTGGAGTAAAAATCCTCCTGTGAAAACAGCCTTCCCTTGGATAGCTTAGCGGTATTTCCTGTCTCTACATCTCCAGGGCAGAGAGTGCTGACTCATGAGCACCCTTCACAAAGTCAGAGCGGAATGTGGTCTGCAGGGAGAGAAGACTTTTTATAGATATTCAGGTCAAGGAGCAAGAGAAGATTCAAGCTGGATCTCGACTTTTCTTTTCTTTCCTTTTTCTCAGCCAGTAAAATCACCTAAGAGATCACTGAAATCCTTCTACAGACCAAACCACTGAGGGTTTGAAAGGAGGCATTCTAAGCTCTTAATTTTTACCTTTGTGAAAAGAAATTTTTTTCTCTGAAATTAAGCAGAGAAGCAAGCCAACGCCACTCAACCAGTGGTAAACAACCTTGAAAGAAACTGATGGGGGCAAATCAGTATGGCAGGGATACTTGCTCTCCTTTGAAAGTGACAGAAAATCATACCATTGTCAGACAGTAAGTCTGCAGCCTGCAACCCAGGACAATGGAGGAAACTTCTCATGGATGAAATTAATACACAGAAAATCCCTCAGTGGGCAGTATGTACTTCCCGGGAAGCTGGTGCCTGAGCTTGAGAAGAATCAGAGTCAAATGCAACAGCTCCAGGACAGAGCTAAACTAATCAACAACATGGTTTTTATGCCTATTGCTTGAGCTTGTAAAACTAGAAGAGTTAAGGAGAAGAATTAAATCTTCCACTGATAAGTCTCCTGGAGAGCTTGTTTCTGTTCTCTTGCTGGTTACAGCATTTGAAAACTCTAAACCGAGTAGTCCTAGCGGGACGCGCAAGGAAATTCCACTTCATCTGACTGACACCAGGCTAGGATCAAATTGTAAAATCAGCTGAAGCCTTGTAATATGACTGGACAATAAATCACCTGGGTTCCCACACTGGCCCTGCCACCATCTCCATGGGGAATCAATCCCAGACGTTATTTTTCTCCTCTGCAAAAATGGGAGTTTTGATTAGATCACCTTCTAGCATTCCTTTAAGACTTCACAATCTAGATTTCCAAATTTGTCTCTGGTTTCCTTTCATTTCCTTCCATTTCAAGTCCTTCTCCCCCAGTTTTGTCACTTTTTACTACATTCCAAGGCAGAAGAATGTCCCAAGAACTTCTGTAAATGATAATACCTGTAAATATTATCTGATTTAAAATACACACACACAGACACACACACACAGCCAAGAGGATAAAGGTATTGTTATCTTCATTTGGCAGATGTAGAAACTGAGGCTCAGAGATTAAAGCACTTGCCCAAGATCAAAGATCAAGAAGGGGGTCGTGCCTGAACTTGAAACCAGGCCTATCTGACTCTGAAGCTCACATTCTTCTCACTACACCCTGCAGTCTCCCTGTGGCCCAGGACCTTTCCCATGAGTCCAATGGCAAATGGCTCTTTTACTCAGCTTGAAACTCCTAAGGAACGAGCCTCTGTTCTCCATCAAAGCTTATTTGTCATACCTTTCATTTCCTCAAGGGCCTATCAGTTTTGCACATATTCTCTTTATAACTGATGGAGGGTAAGCTATTCTGATAACTTATTCCAGTCCACTTCTAAAAAAGAGGAAGAAACTGAAGCCCAGACAGAGGAAGCAGCTTGCTCATTCTCACAGAGTATTTATAGGTAAGGCCCAAATATAGATCATCAAAACCCACCAATTATTAAGCTGTCACATAAAGTCATTGACTACTAAAATAACACTGAATTATCTTCAATTAATGTATTAACTCTCATGAGTACTTTTTTTTTTAACAAGTAAGATATGTTTTCTTCCACAATAAAAAGAATACAAGTTTATTTTGGACAATTTAGAAACTAAAACAAAGTACAACAAGAAAGTAATCCATTCATAAATCACCCAGAGAAGAGCACTGTTAATTTTATCAAATTTATTTCCAGTACTTTTCCTTTCTTTCGTTTTTTTTTTTTTTTTTGTGAGGAGGACCAGCCTTGAGCTAATATCCAATGCCAATCCTCCTCTTTTTTGCTGAGGAAGACTGGCCCTGGGCTAACATCCGTGCCCATCCTCCTCCACTTTATATGGGATGCTGCCACAGCATGGCTTAACAAGCGGTGCGTCAGTGCATGCCCGGGATCCAAACCGGCGAAGCCTGGGCCGCAGCAGCGGAGTCCGCGCACTTAACGGCTTGCACACACCGGGCTGGCCCCCTCTTTCTTTTTCTTTTCCTTGCCATCATTTCAGTTGTATTTATTTGTTTTATAAAACTTATTTTTTCTGATTATAAAAATAATATGTGGTCCACAATGAGATACCACTACACACCCATCAGCATGGCTAAAATTTTTTAAAAGACTGATATCATCAAATATCGGCAAGGATATGGAGCAACCAGAACTTGCTTACATTGTTGGCGAGAGTATAAAATAGTACAACCACTTTGGGAAAGGGCATGGCAGTTTCTTACAAAACTAAGTATACACCTACCCTATGACCAAGAAATCCTACACCCAGGCATTTACCCAAGAGAAAAACATATGCCCACAAAAAGACTTGTATAAGAACGTTCATAACAGCTTTATTTATAATAGCCAAAAACTGGAAATAGCCTAGGAGTCCATCAATAGGAGAATGTAAATACAGACAGTAGTATATTCATACCATTCCCAGCAACAGAAAGGAACAAACTATTGATACATGCAACAGCATGGGCAAATCTCAAAAACATTACGTTGAATAAAAGAAGCCTTACACAAAAGACTACATACTACATGATTCCATTCACATGAAATTCTATAACAGGCTAAACTAATCTATGCTGGAAAAAATTAGAACAGAAGTTGCTTTTGGGACAGGGATTGACTGGGGATGAGGGAACTTTCTAGAGTGATGACAATGTTCTGTACCTTGATAAGGATTTGCCAGGTAGATTTGTGCATTCCATCGTAAGTAAATGTTACCGCATAAGAAAAAAAAGTACACAAATAAATACTGAATTTTAACAATATGCATGATGAAGTATTTGGGCAGAAATATACTGATGCCAATAACTTACTTTGAAATGCATCAAAAAATAAGATGGATAAATAGAAGAATGGATAGATAATATGATAAAGCAAGTGTAGTAAAATGTCAATTGTAGAATCTAGGTGGTGGGATATGGGTATTCACTCTAAAATTCTTCCAAATTTTCTGTATGTTTGAAAATTGTCATAATAAAATGTCAGTGGGGAAAGTGAAAAAAAAAATGTAGAAAGTACAGAAAACTCAAAAAGTCAAAGAAAATAAGACTCTCCCAAAACACCACTACCCAACAATATTGAAAACAATAGTGAATTGCTTTCCATATTTTTCTCTATATTTATGGGCGTGAGTGGGTGTTTTACAAAATTAGCATCAAACAGATTTATATCTTCCTATTATGAAGTAGCATTTTATCAATGGCACTTTCCCAGATCTTTAAATATTCCTCAAAAATATTGTTTGATAATTTATTTAATTAGAATTAAATATTTTAGGTTATATTTCACTGCTATAAATAATACTTTGATGAACATGCACAAGTAAATATGCATTTTGCCTAGGGCCTTAAAGCCACCTAATGTTGTTACCAAAAGGAAGTGCTTTTCAAGGCAGTATGGCATGGTGGTTTAAAGAGTGGGCATGAGTCCAACTCCACCACCTGCTACACTGTTACCTTGGGAAATTGACTAAACCCCTCTAGATCTATTTCTTTTTCTGTGCTCTGAGGTAGTACATGGGACGTGCCTAGCACTGTGCCCAGCACATAGCTAACTCCCAATAAATGGCAGCTATTATTTTTTCACCCAGTCTTGTTATTTGTGCACTGTGACAGCTAGCTAAGGATACTTCTGACAAAGGAAATATTCAGGGAGACGTAACAAGAACCATAGACATAACAAGGACCATGTCTAATTTGACTTAGTCTCACCACATCTTGTACAGTTTCAATCACATAAGAGGTGCTGAATAAATGACGAATGAATGAATGTATAAATAAGAGGGTAGCTGCTACCTGGCTTTAATTCACCTAGGCATGAGGCCAGCCTCAACCTCCCTTGTAAGCTTTTCCTGCCCCTGTCCCTCTGGAAGCAGCTGAACACAACTCTCCTTTGTCAGCTGAAGTTGTATGATAATACCTTGACTTGGAGACCAGAGTTCAAAGTCTGGCTCTATCTCTAACTAGCTGTGTGTCTTTGGACCAAGACATTGGCAACAACGTCCCGATTATTCTATTAGACTATTATAACAGTCTCCAATGAGGGAGGGTTGCAGAGCATGTCATTATCTCCCTTGTTCGGATGAGAAAACCGATGCCCAGAGGAGTGAAATGATTTATCCAAATTTCCTCCTCCGACCTGCAGGCAGTCAGGTGGGTGACCTCTACAGAGCCTTCTGGCTCTAAGCATCTTAGACTGCAACGTTTCCTTCTGACCACTGCCTGCTTGCAAATAGGTTACCCCATAGTACTCTGTTCATGCTACATTCTTCTGTGTTCACTCTCCTCCCTGATCACTTCCCCAAAGCCAACTATGCCAGGCTGCGCTAGGGATTTTTGACAGCAGAGGGGGCTGCTGAGCCAAACCGGGCTTTCTCCAAATAAGGAAGAGAAGTGTGCCTGCCTGCTGAGATGAAGCCTGAGTTCCTCATTCTATCCTGAGTTGTGTGAAGACTCAGGTCACAGTAGTACAAAATACCCTAGGGATCTGTACAAAATATAATCCATGAGGAACATGTGCTCTGGTCCTAGCTCTGCCAATAACAACTTGTTACCCCCAAGTCCCTTCATGGAAATGTAAAAAAGTCCTAGCTCAGGGGCTCTCAAACCTGGCTGCACATCAGAATCTCCCAGGCAGCTTACTGAAATACACAACCTGGGGCCCCGTCCCAGACCTATTAAACCAGAATCTCCAGAGGCAGAACCTGAAAATCTATAATTTTACAATTTAAGATCCCAGGACTTTCTAATGCACAGACATGTTTGGGAACCACTAAACTAGATAAACTAGAAGGTTCTTTTTTTTCATTTTAACACTGAAAACTCAAAATGTGTCAGCCTCTCCCTACTGCCATAAAATATTACACTGCACTGCTTTTATTTCTGGTTTAATGATAATTAACTGCCTAGAGAACTGTCTTAAGAATGATTTGAAGGCAGCGCTGTACAGTATAAATAGAACATGAGCAACAAATGTGGGTCACATATATAATTTTACATTTTCTAGTGGCCACTTAAAACAAAAGTTAAAAGGGCCGGCCCCGTGGCTTAGCGGTTAAGTGCGCGTGCTCCACTGCTGGCGGCCCAGGTTTGGATCCCGGGCGCACACCGACGCACTGCTTCTCTGGCCATGCTGAGGCCGCGTCCCACGTACGGCAACTAGAGGGATAAGGAGCTATGACATGCAACTATCTACTGGGGCTTTGGGGGGGAAATAAATAAATAAATAAATAAATAAATAAAAAGTTAAAAGATGGGCTGGCCCCATGGCCTAGTGGTTAAGTTCGGCACACTCCACTTCGGCCATCCAGGTTCAGTTCCCTGGGGAGGACCTACACCACTCACTGGTGGCCATGCTGTGGTGGCGACCCATATACAAAATAGAGGAAGATTGGCACAGATATTAGCTCAGGGCAAATCTTCCTCAGCAAGAAAACAAAAAATGTTTAAAAACATTTTTAAAAAAGTTAAAAGAAACAGGCAAAATTAATTTTAATAGCATATTTTATTTAACCCAATATATGCAAAATATTATCATTTCAACTTGTAATCAATATAAAAAATTATTGAGATACTTTACATTTTTTTCTTTTGTGAGGTCTTCATGATCTGGTGTGCATTTTACTTATACAGCATAGGCAATTTGGACCAGCCACATTTCAAATGTTCAGTAGATACATGTGACTAGTGGTTACCCACATTAGACAGAGCTGTTAAGCCACATCAATAAGAAATAGCAAAATAATCAATCCGCAGTGTCGATGATGAGCAGGGAATTGGAGAGGAGGCACATGTGCCATACAGTTGTCATCACTGGGTAGTGGACACCAAATGACCTAATTTCTAGTTCTCTGGAGATTAGGCAAAAGGATAAAGATCAGAAGTGACTTGGCCTAGGACTCATTTATGGGGAGGAGACAGGAAATCCACACTCATGGTTAGTGGTTAGAAGCACTGCAATCAAGTATAACAAACATTAAAATAAGTAAGGGAAAAAAAATAAGTAAGAAAAAGATCTAGCCAGAAGGAGTGAGTAGAATAGGCCAAAGCACCAGCACTTGAGAATATATGTTGTATTCATTCTATGAAAATAATCTTTTTGACTCAGGATCAATATAATGGGCCTCCTGAAGGGCTACTGATTGATTTATAAGGAGCATTTACAGTGTGGTTGAATCTCCACTGGGAGAGATAGCTAACTGATACATTGCAGAAGTCGGGGAGGAGAGTACTTAGGCCATGGAAATCATGATGTAATCAGTAATAATAATAGATGATACTTAAAAGTTATTTTGAAAAGCACTTTACTTTCCATTCTCATCTGTTCCTCATGACATATGGGGCAGAGAGGTGGGATGCATGTTCCTATTTTAGACTGGGGAACTGAGGTTCAGAGAGGCATGTGTTTGCCTGAGTCTCATAGCCAGGGAGTAAATAGCATAGTTTCTCCACATGAAGTTCTCTAGTCCATACGGGAATTCAGCCTTGGCCTCATTATCAGTGAGCTCTCACCAGCTACTTACATGCTGCAACTATAAATATCATTAATTCACTTTTCAAAGGCTTTTCCTCTTCTAATAGATTAAGTTCCAGTTAGCTTCCTATCCACCCCCGCCTCTGTGTCTGCGTCTGCACCTCTTCTGCTGTCTCTAATCATTTGTCTTCCTGGAAGGTGTAAATGCCTTTGCCTCGGGCAAGGATGCCTTTTCTATAACACCATGTGGAGCCGCCAGCTAGCTAGTAACACGGGAGCAGCACTTTCCTTTGCTGGCTGAGTGCAGATAACAACTTGCAAAGTCACTCAGGGAAGCATGGAAGGGTTTCGAGCAGGAAAATGATGTGATGAGATGGGACGGTGTGTAAGGCAGGTGAACAGCTGAAGTGGAAAGAGGGAGAACCAGACATAAAGAAGAAAAGAATAATAATAACAATAATAGTCAATATTGACTCTTCTTATCATTCAGCTCTTAGCTTGCATCACTTCATCAGAGAGGCCTTACCTGTCCAACCTACCTACAGTAGCCATCCCATCACTCTCTATCAGATTATCATCCTTTAATTTCTGCATAGCCTCTGTCACTCGCAGGTGTTTTTGTTTGTTATTACCTGTCCCCCCCCCAGGTTGACTATATGGTCCATGAAAGCACAAACTCTATTTGTTTTATTCACTGTTCTATCTGCAGATATTACAACCACACCTAGCCCAGAGTAAACACCCATTAAAGATTAGTTAAATGAATGAACGAGGGGCTGGGCTAAGTACTTAAACTGTCTCCAGGTTATATCACTGATTCCTCACATTAATCCAAGGAATTAAATTTTATCATCTGCATTTTACAGGTTCCCATAATCTGAGTGTGAGGTGATAAGAGTTTACAATCTGTGTACTATAAAATCACTAGTGATTTCCTAATCCCTGAATCCAAAACTCTTTTCTCAATGAAACCTTTCCTCATTCATTCCAATCTTGCTTCAACATTGGAGACTGTTGACCCTGGGTTCCTCCTAGAAAATCTCTTTTGGACTCTACTCATTCAGACATTCAACAAAAGTTTGTTAAGCACTGACTGTGTGTCAGTCACAATTCTAAGGGTTGAGGGTGTAAAGTTTTGATGCCCAGGCAGGAATTGGGAAGAATCCCAATATGGCGATGTTGATTTTTCTCCCCATCATTTCTTCTCGTCCTCTTCCACTGGCTCTTCCCCATTTTTTATCAATCTCCCAAATGTGAATGTCCCCAAGGTCCAGCTGTAGGCCTCTCTCTATGTACATTTCCACCTGAAATGGTGATTTCAATCTGCCATTGCCTCTTAAGTAGTTAGCTATATGCAAATGCCTTCCAAATCTATAATCTCTAATGCTGGCCTTTCTTCTAATTTGCATCTCTCTTCTACCAGGACATCCAATCATCGCCTCTTCTCAACTTGACAACTCTAAAATGGAATCTATCAGGTACCCTGCCCTCCCAAACTAGCCTGAATTCCTGGTATCTATTCTCTCAGAGAAGCCACAAGGAAGAAACAAAAGATACACAACAATTTTTAGCTTCAATTAGGTTTACAATCAGCAATAGAAGCAACTGCTCCCTACCAGGCCTCTAACCCTGTCCTCCACCCCTCCAAATGTCATGACAACTAAAAAATAAAAATAAGTTTTCCATGGCTCAGCACAAGGAAGAGTATCCTGAATGCACTGTATCATTCCAGTGGTCAGAAATGGCTGAAATAGCAAACTGGTGGTAGAAGAACTGACCTTACAGAGTGACAGGCAGATTGGGAGAGTAGTAGGGTGGACTAGAAATCAGCGATGTAAGTACAAAGGACACTTTCTCAGCTGCACCCAAGGCTCAGCAAAGGCCCTAAAGCCTTAGGCTTCACCATTGGAGGTGGGATCAGGGGCTCCTACAAAAATGTTAAAATCCTTTCAATTAAGTCATTATACACTATCTAAAGCCCCTATTGGGCTGATTCCACTTTCACCTCCATGCAGGGATAGGCTAAAGTCAATCAGGAAAACTTTTAACCAAATACACTTTCTTCTAGTACAAATTCAAAAGTTGACCATGGAATTTGAGTTGCAAAAACAAATGGAAAATCCTTGGCCTAGTGGATTCAGGTGAAAGGAATGCAGAAATGGACAGACGTCAGCATATGCAGGACCCTTGCAAGTCAACTCAACCTGTTGATCACTGATAGAGGAACTCCCTCTACTGTAGAAAAGGCAAACTGAGTTCATCAAGGACCACCGCTAACCAATAAACAGAACCTTGTGCACATTCTTGGAGAAAGAATGCCGCGATTGATGAATGATTTCTGTCATGGTGGGGAGGGAAACGCAAGGTAATAAAAAGATTATCCCTCATATTTGCCATCCCAGGCAGTCAGGCAATTTTTAGAGGTATTCTACCAATCATAGTCAACAAACAACAACATTTTCTTTTTATACTATGCAAAAATATGGATTTAATTTTGAACAAATACATTTTATTTGAATAAAGTGTTACTGAACCAGGTTCATTTTGCCTGTCACATGAAATGTCAATCACCGAGAATTGATGAGTTTGCAGCAGAGAAACAGTTTATTCACAAGGCAGCCAAGTGAGGAGATGGGAGAATAAACCTCATATTTGCCTCTCTGAAAATGGGGACTAGGGATATTTATGGGGTAGAAGGGCAGGATGGTCTGAAGTGTGGGGATACATGATTGGAGGTAAGGAGGAATGAGGTAATTGATGCTCTGTGCAAGCATAGACAAGCTTCATGGTCCTTCATAGGATATATGTTCACAAAATGGTGGCATTAGCATGATCTAAGGGTAGAGTTTTTAGTTCCCTGACATCAGGAGATCACCTACTGGACACCTGCACAGGTCAAGTTGGTGGACTGGTGGTCTCAACCAGCCTGAACCAGACAGGGGTCAACTCTTAGTTCCTGAAAAACAACTCAAGCATCTGTTACCATGGTGACCCAAGCGTCAGGGATGTTATCTACGAGGAACCTAATGGGAGTTGGATAATATATTGCCTAAGCAGCACAGTTAACAATGGGCAGGAAAAACAACTAAAAGCTACAATTAATAACTGCCTAGAAAACTTTAATTACTAGTTACCTAATCATTAATGGCTAACTGTCCACCAGTTTCACAAGCTAAGGAGCAGCTGCTAATAATACCATACTGCTAAGATCAATCCCTGTGGGCCGGTTAAGTTTGCTCTGTTGAACAATTCCTGATTCATCCTTTGTCAAAGTCATAGATTCATTTATAAATGTACACTATTCAGTTATGTAAAAACCAAATCAAAATGAATTGTACCGGGGCCGGCCCCCTGGCTTAGTGGTTAAGTGCACGTGCTCCGCTACTGGCGGCCCGGGTTCAGATCCCAGGTACGCACCGACCCACCACTTCTCCAGCCATGCTGAGGCCGCGTCCCACATACAGCAACTAGAAGGATGTGCACCTATGACATACAACTATCTACTGGGGCTTTGGGGGAAAAAAAAGAGGAGGATTGGCAATAGATGTTAGCTCAGAGCCGGTCTTCCTCAGCAAAAAGAGGAGGATTGGCATGGATGTTAGCTCAGGGCTGATCTTCATCACAAAAAAAAAAAAAAAAAATGAAATGTACTGTCAATATTGAGATGTCAATCCTCCCCAAATCAATCATAGATTCAGTGCACTCCTAATCAAAATCTAAGCAGATTTCTTCATAGGAATTCATAAGCTGATTTTAAATTTGTGCAGAAATGCAAAGGATAGGCAAAATAATTTTTTTAAAAAAGAACAAGGTCAGGGAACTCACACTACCTGATTTCAGGAGTTATTATAAAGCTATCATAAACATTAAAATGTGATATTGGTGAAAAGACATACAGATCAATGGAACAAAACAGAGTCCAAAAACAGATGCACACATATGAGCTCAATTCATTTGTAACAAAGATGTCAAAGCAATTCAATGGGGGAAAGGATAATCTTTTCAACAAATGGTGCACCAAAATAAACCTCACCCGTAAGTTATACCATTGCACAAAAAATAACTCAAAATGAATCACAGAGCTAAATGTAAGAACCAAAGCTATAAAACTTCTAGAAGAAAACATAGGAGATTTTGAAGTAGGCAAACATTTCTTAAATCAGACACATGAATGCAATAAATTGGACTTCATCAAAATTAAAAACTTTTGCTCTATGAAAAACACTATTAAGAAAATGAAAAGGCAAGGGCCAGACTGGAAGAAAATATCAGCAAAACAGATACCTGATGAAAGACTGTAAGCAGATATATATAAAGAATACTTACAACTCAATAATAAGAAAAAACAAACCTAATTATAATATAGGCAAAATATTTGAACAATCACTTCACCTTTGGCAAAAAAGCATACAAAAAGGTGCTCACCATTATTAGCAATTAGGGAAATGCAAATTAAACCACAATGAGGTATCATTACACAATTCATTTTTTTCTTTTTGTGAGGAAGATCGGCCCTGAGCTAACATCTGCGCCAACCCTCCTCTTTTTGCTGAGGAAGACTGGCCCTGGGCTAACATCTGTGCCCATCTTCCTCCATTTTATATGGGATGCTGCCACAGCGTGGCCTGACAAGCAGTGCATCGCTGCGTGCCTGGGATCGAACCCGGGCCACCAGAAGCAGAGCACACGCACTTAACCGCTATGCCACGGGGCTAGCCCCACACAATTCTTAAAGTGGCTAAAATTAAAAAGACTGATCATACCAACTGTTGGTGAAGATGTAACTGAAATTTTCATATACTGCTGGTGGAAATGCATAATGGTAGAGCCACTTTGAAAACAGTTGGGCAGTTTCTTAAAAAGTCAAATATATGTCTACCATACAATTCAGGAGTTCCTTTCGTAGGAACAGCCCCAGGGGGAAAAAAACATATGTCCATTCAAAGACTTGTATGCAAATGTTCACAGCAGCTTTATGTGTAATAGCCCAAAACTGAAAAGAACTCAAATGTCCATCAGTAGGTGACTGGATAAACAAAATGGAAATCCAAATGATGGACAACTACCCAACAACAGAAATGAACAAGCTGTTGATACACACAAGAACATGGATGAACCTCAAAATAATTACACTGAGTGAAACAAAGAAACCAGACAAAAAAGACTAGATACTGTACGATTATGTTTATTTATAATTCTATAAAATGCAAAATAATCTACAGTAAAAGAAAGCAGATCAGTGGCTCCTGGGGAATATGGTAGGGGAGAGAGGAGGAGATTATAATGGGACAGAAATAAACTTTTGAGAGGTATGAATATGTTCATTACATTGATTTTGGAGATGGTTTCACAAGTGTAGATGTATGCCAAAACTCATCAAATTGAACACTTTACGTATGTGCAGTTTATTTTATGGCTATTACTATACCAAACAAAGCTGTTTCTAAAAGCATGAGAAAAGACTAGAAATTTAAATAAACTAAAATGTTTAAGAAATTATATGATTATAGAAATACAGATATTATACATTTTCCTTTGGCCTATTGTATTTTCCAAAATTGTGATATTTATTACTTTTGAAGTGTTTTTATTTTTTCTCAAATATACCTTTATATTTGTTTATTATAACAAAGTTAAACAATAAAAAAGTTTAAAAGGCAAAATCTACTCATCACCCTCACCATCACCACCAAATCCCAATCCTGAACTAACCACCACTAACAATTTGGTATGGGGCTTTCCAGGCTTCTTCCATGAATAAACTAACATGAATTGTGTATATGTGTTTGTGTGTATCTCTGTATATGTGTGTGTACATACAAACACATACATAGGTTTTTTCCCTCTTCTGTGGGAATATAATCAGACAATTTTAGAGATTACTGAATTAACACTAATTCCTGGAGATGCATGATGCCACTGTGGTCTACCAGTTAGAAAAGGGACTTATAACTCAGGTCTATCTCACAGTGGGTTCAGTGGTTCCCTGATTCCACCTCACATTAAAGAAAAAATTTCTGCCTTGGGCACCCAAACCAACAAATCTGGCTGAATCTGGCATAATAATCCTTTTACTCTCACCCATCCAGCTTCATTCCCTTACATATCCCTTAGGTTTCTGTCAACATAAATTGACAAAATCTTCCAAAATTTTTGGCATTTATGATCCTTCCCCACCATTACACTTTGTACCTGACCCCCTGAAGCCTGCCAGGACTGAGTCTGGGTTAGGTCTGGAAGCAATGAGAGTAGTGGAAGGCAGGTCTTAAGAAGAATCAGCATTCTGCTGTAAGGCTACTACCTCAAGAGAGGCCATGGGACCAGCCTGGTGGCCCAGCGGTTAAGTGCGTGCGCTCCACTTTGGCGGCCCGGGGTTCGCAGGTTCGCATCCCAGGCGTGGACCGACGCACCCCTTGTCAAGCCGTGCTGTGGCAGTGTCCCATATAAAGTAGAGGAAGATGGGCAGGGATGTTAGCCCAGGGCCAATCTTCCTTAGCAAAAAAAGGATGATTGACATTGGATGTTAGCTCAGGGCTGATCTTCCTCACCAAAAAAAAAAAAGAGAGGCCATAACAGGTTATTCAGGCAAGGGAAACCAGACTTCTCAAATACGGAAGGTCACTGTTAGTGGCCAAGGAAGTTTAGCAAAATTTAGAGTTTCAAGGTGCTCAGCTTCATTGGAATCTGCCATTTATTCTCATCTTATTTTTCAGGATCCCACTCCTGCCCATTCAATGCCTAAATTTAACATAAGAGATCCTGTGAGACTACAAAATCCATTTACGTTGTAATTCAGCCACCCATAGGATTAGAGTTTGGGTTTGATTTTCAAAAACCTAGACCCTGTGGCTACAAAAGGTAAGATTTTCTTTCAGGGAAGTCATAGAAGCTTTGTGTTTCCTTACTTGGCCCTTGAGCTAAGAATTAAAAGCCCTGTGCTTATTATTTTCTTTCTCCAAATTCTCTGGTGCCCTCAAGTAGCTAACCAACTCCACAGTCCTTATATTCTTTATTTCCACTACAATGTTCTATGGCAGCAACTACTTGGTTAACCTGTCTTCCATAGGCACTTGGCTCCAGGTGACTACAGGTGACCATTTAAGTAACCGATTTGCCACTGCATACCATATACTACAGTGTCATTTACCGCTGGCAACAGGCTCATCTATGTCTTAAAATCAGATCAAACATCGATTTCCAGATTTCTATCCTTATGGTTCTATTCCCTGGAACCATTTCCAGTACCAATGACTGTATCAGAGAGGGTTCAGTCAGGGAAGCAGAATCACCATGAGTATACAAAACAAATAATTTAATATAGAAATTAGACTTTATATAATTGTGAAAGTTTCTGGGAAATAAAGGTTAAGTAGGGACAGCCAGAAAAGCATAAGAGCCACTAACCTGTCAATCTGAGCAGCCAAGAAAAATTGTCTCTCAAGCAGAACCAAAAAGAAAGAGCTTGCGGAAAGGTCTACGGAAAACTGTTGCTTCTGCCTTACTCCTGCCTCTGTGGGTCCACAGCCAAGCATCTCGTGTTGAGTCTGGAGCCCACAGTTAGGAAAACCTGAGGAGAGCACCAAGAATGAACTGAAACCCTCCCAGCATCTGTCTGTCACAACTGATCACAACAACCGTCTCAGAGTAATGGTCACTTCCTCACTTTGACCTCCCCAATCTCACAAAAGCTCCTCTTTTGTCCAACTCTGTCACAGAACCATCCGGGGAAGGGAACTCTGGGAAACAATTCCCAGATGAACCAAGTTGACCCAGCATAATCTAACACATGTAGTATGCTATAATGTAGGTGTATCATGCTTTATTTTTTCATTCCTTTATTGATTATATGTATTTAAGTTGATTCTATATATCTGCTGCTTAAAATTGCTGCAATAAATGTCCTTGAGCATATACATCTTTGTACCAGTGTTTTTTTAAGACAAATTCTTAGAAGTGAAATTGGTAGGTCAAAGGATATATGCATCTAAAGTGTTTAGAGATGTGTCCAAATTGTCATCCAAATGGTTGTGCCAATTGACACCCTTTTCTGCCCTGCTTCCTTGTCAACACTGGTATTATTTGGCAATATAATAAAAAGAAATAGTGTGCTGCCTCATTTTGCATTTCTTTGATTATTAAAATGATTGAATCTTTTATATGTCTAATGGGTTTATATTTCTTCTTCGAGTTGCCTATTTACATTCTTTGCTCTTTTTCTACAGAGTTATTTGTCTTTTTCTTATTGATTTTAGGAGTTCTTTTATCTTGTAAGTACATTTTAGGTAAATATTTGCAAATATTTTCACTCAGCCTATAGTTTACCTTTTAATTTGCTTTATAATGTTTGGCTTTGTTTTATTTTGTTTTGGTTAGGGTCATATCAACTTACTGTATAATAAAAAATTTCAGGGGTCAGCCTGGCAGCATAGCAGTTAAGTTTGTGTGCTCCATTTTGGTGGCCCGGGGTTCACGGGTTCGGATTCCAGGCGAGGACCTACACTGCTCTTCAAGCCATGCTGTGGCAATGACCTACATACAAAAAATAGAGGAAGATTGGCACAGATGTTAGCTCAGGGATAATCTTCCTCAAGCAAAAAGAGGAGGATTGGCAACAGATGTTGGCTCAGGGCCAATCTTCCTCCCCTCCAAAAAAAATTTCACTGTGTGCTAGTGGACTTAGCGACAGTGTGACTCTATCAGTGTAAGAATTCCCCACTTCTAGAAAAACCACAGATGTGTAGATCCTATTGATGGCAGGCCAGAAGCAAAGCTGTCCTAAATGAAGGAAAGAATTATAGCTATTCTCCTGCTCCAAACAACCCAACTATCATTTTGGGAAAAATCCACAGAATCCTAATTTTGAATACAGAAACTCCCTTTGAATGTTTAACCAATATTCACATTGTCTCAGAACTCTGACTGGAATTTCTTAGAGCCTCTTCAACCAAGGGATACTAAAAACGAGGCACCCATGTCATCATCACCACCACCATCCCCCTTTTCACCCATAGTAGATATTGCTAACTGATCACTCTTTCTTCCAGAGCCCAGATGTAGTCTAACAAGCTTTCTCTATGCAGCATTCCAGGGAGATGCTAACAGTCTATTGGAATTGGCATATAAGATAAAATCTGTTTTGCCACCCTGCTTCTGGTCCAATCTTCCATTTTTGGAGGAAAAAAATGAAGGCTCAGGGTGGGGATGTGACTTACACAAGAACATGTAGCAAGTTAGTTGCTCAAAACTAGCCTCAAAAGTAGCCTCCTGCCTCCCAACCAAATCCTCCCTCCACAGCACCGCTGTGTCCTGCCTCTTCTGCCACCATCAGAGAAAGCCCTCCATGGAGAATTTGGTGAAGACCCTTTCACAGAGTAAATAATACATATAAATGGTTTAATCACAACATTTGTGTCAATAATATCCTGATAGGCTTAGAGCTGAGTTTAAAAGGGGACTAGTTGGGCAATCAACAATCTATAAGGGGCCCTGAGACACAACGACAAATTTAAGTGGAGAACTTGTTTCAGCAAGAGCTCTTGTGAAATTGGATGAAATATCAAATAAGTTGCTTGCAGTGGGAGTGGAAAGCAAGGGTCCCCTCACGGAACAGGCTCAGTACTAACAGATGGTCTCTAAGCTGGTGGTCTGATTTGTTTTGCAGAGTGGAGCAATAACATCCTTGGAGACAATAAAGGAGAGAATAAAGGCTGACAAAAGCCAGCTTCCTTCTCTGTCCTTCCCCCATGCATGCTTCTCTAAACTAATACTAAAGAAATATCTAAGGACTATCAATTTGAAGTCTCACTATATTATTGGTCTGCTCTGAGCACCAAATCACTGACCCTTGGGATGCGGTCACATGTCTCCAACCAGCTTTGTTTACCTCTACCTATCCTTCCATCATACTTTACAAGGGCTTCCCTGACTCCCACCCTGCCCACGGTTATGTTTCTCCTCTTGCTTATCATCTGCATCCTGATCAGGCCCTGGGAATATGCCACCTGTTATCAGCAAGCATCTCTCTATGGAAGGACAACCAGCTTCTTCTCCACCAGGCACAAAATGTGCCTTTTCCTTATTTGTATGCCGTGCAGCAAATGGCTGGTACTGTCACTGCTCAAAAAACATATGTTGATTAAACAGCAAAAAAACCTCAGGGTCTTCTGGGCCTGACTTTCAACGGGTCTGTGGAGCTCTTGGAAGCACATGGAGTTTCTTTTCCTCAAAAGCTAATCTGACTGGGTCCTGTGCCATTCATGGAAGGATTCTGCTTGAAGAGGCATGATTTTGAATTGCCTTACTGTTTTTGTTTTTTGACTGACTCCCATTTTATCACAGTATTACACATATAATAGCAATTTGTTTCTCCTTGCTCTCATGCCTAAGGCTAGCAACAATTTGTGGTGAGGCCCACAATGTAATTTATTTTATCCTCTATCACGAAGGCTGGAATTAGGGAGAGAGATGGGAAGGAAAGAAAGTGGGGCCAGAATAAGAGAAGGATGAGGTGGTTGATAACACGAGTTCACAGATACATGCAAATCTTTATCTAGAAAAGTGTTTCTTAACTAGGGGGAGATTTTGTCCCCCAGGTAGGTTGACAGATTAAATATAGTACACCCAGTTTAGTTTACATGTTCTAAAATTTATTCATTATTTCTCTCAAATTCAAATTTAACTAGGCATTCTATATTTTTGTTTGTTAAATCTGGCAATCCTACCCCAGGGGACATATGGCAATGTCTGGAGGCATTTTTATTGTCATAACTTGGGGGGTGTTAAAAGATAAACTGAGGCATATTAAACATTTTAAGAGTATATTGGAGCATAAATTGATTCAAATCAGGTAGCACCAAACAGGAAGTGGTTAGGAACGCTCTGACAGGAGCTAGAGTCAAGACTTTTACAGAGATGTGGAAGTAATGAAAGGAAATTATTTGACTGGCTATAGCCTAAGTGGTTGCTTTATTTGGGAAACCCTAGTTGGCTGTTTGTGACTGTTTGTCCCTAGATTTCTAACCTTGGAGCGTTTACAGGCTTAGGTTTTGGTGGGTTTACATAGGCTGCTGAGGCATTAAAACTACCTCAGTCTAGGGGCCGGCCCCGTGGCTTAGCGGTTAAGTGTATGCGCTCTGCTGCTGGCGACCTGGGGTTCAGATCCCTGGACGCACACCAATGCACCGCTTGTCAGGCCATGCTGTGGCGGCGTCCCATGTAAAGTAGAGGAAGATGGGCACAGATGTTAGCCCAGGGCCAGTCTTCCTCAGCAAAAAGAGGAGGATTGGCATGGATGTCAGCTCAGGGCTGATCTTCCTCCCAAAAAAAAAAAAACTACCTCAGTCTAATGGCTTACTTGTGTAATTAATTTAACAGGGTGCTACTGGCATCTAGTAGGTAGAGACCAGGGATGCTGCTAAATGTCTTCAATGCCCAGGACAGTCCCCCCACAGCAAAGAATAACCTGGTCCAAAATGTCAACAGTGCCACTGTTGAGAAGCCCTAATGTAGAAGGATAATTTTTATTTCTAAAAAGTACCTAGTATGACTAAAATAGCACAGTAGGAAGACAGTACATACATGGATGTGTAGGTACGTATCTTTTTCCCCAGAAAACATGTTTGCAAAGTTTCTTTCTTTTAACTCTACACGCTATTATGAACTAGTTTTATAATGGTAATTTCTCCAGCCCTGGGGAGATATGACAAAATTCAGATCACATTTGGGAGGAAAAACATTCAGAAATATTAAGTGATTTTCCAGGATCCCACAGAGCCCTAAGGAAACTGGAATTAAAACTCACAACTGCTAAACACATTGCTCATTCAGAGAAAACCAGCCTGTCTGCACCTCTCCTGCTCTGCTCTCACCACGCTCTGGAATAGGGCAATTGCAATGGGTTTTAGTTTTCAAGAGGAGATCAAAAGTTTCACAACTGATTAACATCCAGAAAGCAACAGCCTCCATTAACCTTGAGATGCAAATAGCCAAAGATTGTCAAGGGATCTGAATGGCTGGAGGATTTGACAGAAGATCAAATTCCTGACATTTCCAGGGCAATTAGTTTCACACGCAGTCACAGGAAGGTCTTGCCCACTCTCCACGAACAGTAAAGCTGTAATAAGACTCTGAGCTTTACAAACTTGGACTAATTGGTCTGCACTCACCCAGCAGAATTCACTATTGTTGTCCCCATTTCATAGAACAGAGAAGGTGGGTAGAAATCTTTTTACTCCACCACAACCAGGCACCGGCTTCTTTAATATTTTCCACTTTGGATCACTGTACACAATATCCAGGTACCAAAGGTCAGTATTGCTCCACTAATTATTCACACTATTGGAAAGGAAAAGTCTGGAATTAACTCAAATCTCTTTGCAGGTGCCTCTTAAAATTCCAGTTGAAGGTAAGTCCTGGCCTCAAAAAGATTTAAAGCAGTTCAGCACTTTTATCTGATAGTTAAGGAAACCAGGGAGGAAGTTGCTGTCAATTACAGCCAGGACTTTGGAGCCTGAGCTAAATGGATTTTGAAAGATCTGATTATGGAACTGCTTTCCTAGTGCTGGCGGCCAGGGCTGGAGCCACGGCTGACTTCTCCAGACGTGCTATGGCGGTCGAGTTCCAGCCAGGTGGCCGCGTCCATTTGGTGACTCAAATGCAGCCCGTTGTCAAGATGGATTTTCCACTCGCAAATGCACAGTTATGTCTGCATGTCTTCTGTCATCGCCTCAGCTCTTGAAGGGCAGTATGTCAGCTTCCCCTGGGGCCATTTAATGGCTAGGGAATCTTCCATTGGGAGGACCTGCCTGACTGACAAGGTGTATGACAACTCCAGACTCTCTAGGGCTTTCACCTTGATGTTTCCCTTTCTCTGGCACTGATGAGGCTTTATCTTATGTGAGCTGGCAGCCCGCTTTCTCAAATCAGCCAAATGACACTGGTCGAAAAGACCTGCCCAAGAGAGAATGTGGCCAGCCAAAGATGCTGGTAGAATCCTTGCTGGCAGGACTGACTCCCGACTCAACAGTTCAGTACTGGCTTCCTCACCCTTTTGGCTTTCCACTAACCTTTCATGAAAAAGGTGGGGCTGATAACAGGAAGTCCAGGCCCTACAAAGGTTTCTGCTGCCCTTACCTTTCTGGGGTACTTATAAACAGTAAGGTGTGGCGGTTAAGAACAGGGCTCAAGTCTCGGCCACTTTACCAGCTTTGTAACCTTACACAAGTTATTTTTTAACTGCAGTTTCATCTATAAATGTGGGATAATGATACTGAGACCGCAAAGAGTTGTAGGAAGCAATAAATGAACCATGGCACATGGTAAGGGCTCAATAAATAAGACATTGTATAGTGGTGGTGATGGTGTGGGCTTCTCCTGTCAATCAAAGTCATGGGCAAATTCAAGCCTTCAGGCCCACTCTATGACACCCACAAAAATCAATCAATCATCATGAGAAAAAAACAAACTCCAAGTTGCTTCATTTTCTTTTTTGTTGCATTTTTAAACCTCTCTCTATCCCTACCCAACCCCAGGGCCCTCCTCCTGCCCTGTTTTTATCAAAAATCTATACCATCTACTGACCTTTACTCAGACAGCCCTCTCACATGCACCCCACCACACATTAAAACCCTGCTGCCGATTACATCAAAACTCCTGCAATCTCTGTTGCTTTGGTCTCCTCTGCCATCACAGCATACACACTGGACCAGCCTTGGGCACTGGCAGATCACACCGCTACCTTCAAAGGGTGACATGCTTGTTCAAGGACCTCCTCCCACTGGTCTACCGCAGAGCCTTCCTTTTGTCTTTACTTGCCTAAAATGTCCAGTGTGAAACTTTCAGTTTAGGCAACATCATCCCCCCACGGACTACTACAGAGACATTTATTTATTACATGAGAAGTGAAAGAAAGCCATTTTCCTTATTAGGTATCCAGTAAGTCATTAGTTCATAAAAATTGATCATATTAGTGCATTGAAAAGAAAGGTGAGAGAGCTAGGCCATTCGATGGGGAAGTTTTGATGGGATCATAAGGAGAAAACCTTTTACTGCATGAAAAACAGGCAACTCTGGGGACCATAATTATTGGGGGAAGAATGAGGGCTTGATATCCAGGAACTTAGCAGTTAAGATGCCCAAGACTGGAGGGCAGAGATATAGGAAAGGTCAACTTCTCCATCTTCCCTTCTTGTAGCAGAGTCCTGCCTCCCTGAACCAGAAGGCAACAGCTGTCTGGCTGGATATGCATATTCTTGGACTCACACTGCTGCAGACAGAAAGGCGTGACTATTTGAAATCTACATTTTCTGTTTCTGTCATGAGCTTGGAAACTTTTGCAATTAAATTGTGGAAGGCAGGAAGTTTGAGGGGAGAAAGCATTACCTTCTTGGGCTTAAAGTGGATAAACTTTTTCATCTGCAAGGTCTGTTGGGTAACTGATATCAAAAGAAAGGGGTTGGGGAGGGTGCTCCATTTGAGGCATTTATCATGTCCCCGTGGTGGGTCATTTTATATGGGAAAAGAGCCCAAGGGTAGAAAGAACAATAATAAATGCAGACTAGAAGAGCATAGACTCTTAAAGTACCTCGATTTGTAAAGTAATTACTTCAGGTTACCTCAAGCACATGAAGTAGCAAATGTAATTTTTATTGACTTCCATAGATGCCACTAACATTTGACATCTAACTCCCCCATGCCTGTACACATAAAAGTAAAAAGAAAAAGGAAAAAATAATAGGCAGATATATTAGGATTAAAAACTCTCCCCCTCAAATCTCAGTGATTTGAGAGATAAAGGTTTATTTATCATTCCCATTACAGTCCAGTGTGGGATGTAGTCCCTCAGATACTCAGATCCTTCCAGTGGATTCTCTCTTTGGAGCTGGTTAAGAAGGAAGAAGGAAGGAGCACAAAGAAGGCTTTCCTGTGCTTAACCAGCTCAGCCCAGAGGCCACTTATATCACTTCAGCTTACATTACATTGGTGGGAACTAGTCATATGGCCTAGACTTAATGCAAGAGGATGGAGAAACATAGTCCAGTACGAGCCCAGGCAGAAGAGAAAATGTATTAGCAAGCACCTTGTCTCTACCATAACAAGTGACATTAATTTTAGCAGCCAGTCAGTTTCACATCTGGTTTTCCCTCACTAGCACAATATATAACACAGGTATGACTGGGTTGAGCAAGATGCAAATTTGCAGTAGTCAGAGAAATCAACTTTCCCTAGATTGGCACATCTTTGGTAGGTTTGTTGTCATTTCCTATTTCCTGACCATGGGAGACACAGCTAATTAATTGTGACATTCTTCCCTATAACTCACAATCTTTCTCAGTATAGAACTACAGACATTCAGGACCAATGGATCAGAGTCGGCATACAAAACAAAACCTATTTTCATCCTTGATTCTTTCCACCCCTTACATTTTATAGATGAGGAAACCAAAACTCAGGGAGGTAGAATCACTTCATTCATTCATTGACAAAGTTATATTTTGTCCCTACTATATACTAGACATTATGCTAAGCTCAGACGATATTCCTTCAAACAAGATACATGCCTGCCTTCAGGAACTTAAAGGAAAGTGGGAAATCAGATGAGAAGACAGGTAATTACAATACAATGTGACGAGTGTTATTAAGAAAGAGGCAAGGGCAGGATGCTACGGGAGAACATGGCAGTGACAGCTAATCTACTCTTGATGAGGGTTAGGCAAATCTTGCTGGAGGAAGAGCCATGTATGCTAGTCACGCAAACTGAAACGACTTTAGCCAACCAAAGGGCGAAGCTGAAGGATAAGAACATTTCAAGTAGAGGAACCTGCCTGTGCAAGGATCAAAAGGTGAAAATAAGAATGGCATATATATAGAAAACTACAAGAAATTTAGCCTGACTGGAGCCCAAAGTGCAGAGAGATGGAATCAAGGGTGTATCAATTAGCTATTGCTGTGTAACAAACTACCCCAAAACCCAGTGGCTTAAAATAATAACATATTGTTGTTCTGGGTCAGCTGAGCAATTCTCCTAGTCTCAACTAGGCTCATTCACGTACTGGCAGTCAACTGAGAGCTGGGCAAGTAGCTCTCTCTCGCATGTCTGGGCATTAGCTCACTGTATACTGGTTTAGGATAGCCCTGGCTGTGATAGCTGGGCTCTCCTCCAAATAGTCTCTCATCCTCCAGCAGGCTAGCCTGGCCTTGTCCACATGGCAGTGGCAGGGTTCCAAGAGACAGAACAGAAGCACTCCAGGCCTCTGATGCCTAGACTCAGAATTGACACAGTGCCACTTCCAGTGCATTCAATAAGCCAAAGGAAGTCACAAGGACAGCCCAGAGTGAAGGGGCGAGGAGACAGACTCCATCCTTTGATGGGAGAAGCTACACAATCATTTTGCAAAGCGTGTGGATACAGGAAGGAAGCATTTAGGCTATTTTTTAAAATCAATCTACCACAAAGGGAGAGCAGTGAAGGAGTAAACCTGCAGATCCAAAACATAAAAAGTCTTGTTTTTGGAACTCAGGTGTTTGGAGAGGCAATAGAGAGCCATGGAAGAATGACATGTTCAGATATGAACTCTAGAGAAGTGTTGTTTTAACCCAAAAGATAGTAGATGAAGGCCTGGATCATGGCAGGAGAGACGGATTGTGCAGTAGTTAGATTCAAGAGATACCTACAGATACTACCTGTTGTGGGGGTGAAAAAGAGGGAAGCATCTAAGGTTATATAGCTGGTGAGTGGCAGAGCTAAGATTAAAGCCAGGTCTCCTACATCCCAATCTGATGTTATTGCCATTCTTCCTCTGGGTACACTATTTTAAGTTTAGGGATTTTTCCATCCCTCTCCTACCAGTTGCAGTGTTTCCTTGGCTGCTTTCTGAATCCATCACCAGGAAACAGGGACACCAAGGCCATTCTAAGAGGTAAACTTCATTGAGATATGAAACCCTGCTTATCACAGTAACTGTCAGCGATAGAAAGCCGTTAGATATAAGGAAACAACACACCCTAACAACTAGCATGTCTACCTGATGTGGCATGGAGAATTATTAACCATTGTTAGATAAATAAATCCTGGCTGTTGCTTACCCAGATCATGTTTCTCAGAGTTGCTTAAGTGAGAAGCAGCTCACTTGCAAATCAACACCCGCCATTAGGAGCATCCACCCTCTTGACTTTGAATTTAGAACTCATATTTGAAACCAGTTTGTTTTCTCTGCCCACAGCATCTTAACCTTTTGGCACATCTCTCCCAGCCAGCAGTCCATAGGCCTCAGTTCAATTCCAATAACTCTAGCAAATGACTTCCCCAGAGCTCCTTATAGTGAACCACACGTATGCCAAATAAATACTGCCTATATTTTGTCTGATCATTGCAAACACACCTTCCAAATCTGATTAAATCTACCTAATTGATTTTGTAGGTTATGGTGACAAACAGAAACCACTTCTCTTTATTTATAGTGGATACTCCCCCCTACACCTTGACCGTACACTGCACTTTCCTGCCAAAGGGCTCAAAACACTTTATGAATGTTGTTTCATTTAATATTACATCTTTGGAGTTAGGTAAGAGTCAGCTGTCATTACTCCTTTTTTTCAGGTCAAGTGTGGTAGTTGATCTGCAAAGATGGCCTCAATAATTCCACCCATCTTTTGTTTTGCACACCCTTTTGCAGCAACTCCCACCAAGAGGTGGGGTCTGTTTCCCCAGCTCTCCAATCTGGTTTGGCCCCATCACTTGCTTGAACCAATAGAGTATGTTATAAGTGACACTGGGCAGCTCAATTGGCCTTGCAGCTTCTGGTGTGGCTCCTGGAGCTGCTGCCATGTTAATTAATAACAGCCTGCCAGATACCAATGACAGCCTGCCAAGCTAGCCTGCTGGAAGATTAAGCAAGAGTATGTGTACCAAGTTCCCAGCACACAGTAGGTGTTACAGTAGATGCCTCACTTTCTATAGTAATCAGTTTCTATCTAGATAAGGCTTAAATTAAGCTAGGAATTTGGGGGCAGTTCTTTTTAAGAGTAGGAGAATAGTTTTTCCCTCTTCCTTGCTCAAAAATGTACTAAGAACCTGGTGTGATGATGGCCAGTCGAAGTGTGTCAGATATGATTACCATCTGAAGGACAGCAGCAGGGTTCTTCAAAAACCCTCTGTCCCCTACTGAGAGAAAGGAGTCACTTTGAAATACATTCTCAAGCAATGAGCACAAGAGAGTACTTTGAGTTCTGAATACTAAGTATAGTTCAAAAATCCAACTCATTGGAAAGCAGAAAGGAAAATCACAGGTTTTACAACAAAGTCACTCTTCAGGTTCTCGGGATCACTTGAAAAGACCAATTTTACTGTTTGCCTGCCAAACCTGAGTTTTTTGTCCTGTTGCTGCTAACCACATAGGTCTCCATGGGTCACCAATGCCTCAGAAGCAGAGCGACTGGGCTGCTGTAGCAGGAAAAACCAGTCAAACTGGTGGAGGGCAGTGTAGCAGGTGGCAACTTGCTCCTTCCTTGGAGTCCTTTGAGGTTTACAAGGAGAAATGGGTAGGGTAGGTGGATGGGGGCAGTGGAGAGGGTGGTGTGACATTCTCTCGCCAAGACTGTGTGTGTGGGACGGCAGCAGCAGAGCTGATAACAGTCCAAAATCTGGATAGCCATTAACAGAAAAAGATAGGGTGCCTGCTAAAACATCCTGACCACCATCAGGAAATACAGTAAACCAGGGTAGGTGGTCTTTCAAAAGCACCCATCCAAGACTCTATGCATGCTCTTCCAATCACTGAGACTGTGCCAGGTCACAGTACACATTGTGGGTAGTAGGCAGTGAGAGGAGAGAATGAAAGAAGTGAGAAAAGCAATAAGCTTCACAATCAGGTATTTTGCCTAGGGTGGTAGGATGGGGAAGGTTATTCCCATGCCAGTTTTCTTTGGCATACGTGTTGATGCTTGCCAATACTTGCAATGAATTGAAGTCTGTATGAAAGTTATTTTAATGAGTAGAAATTGTGACTCAATACTCCAAATTTGAGCAATGTCACATCTTTATTTTTCTAAACCACACAAAATCCACTTTCCTACCTCACTGATCATGAGGTCAGTGAGAAAACTGACATCTGTCAATTTTGTGGCTTCCTCTCTCTGCCTTGGTTTATTTCAGAACATGGGTGCTGGTGCATTCCGGGGAAAAATGGAAATAAGAGCTCTGGTCATCAGTCCCTGGTGGTCACTATTATCACCACTGCGCCTTCTAATATGTGCACCATCGGTGAGAGCTGCTGCCTCCATTTGTTGGTGCTGTCTGCTCTGCATGCTCCTTCAGCTTTCCTCTCCCTAGGTCCCTAGGCCACAGGGGCCAAGGCACTCTGCCCAAGAGCACAGCATCCACACAACTACATGCTGGCCAAGGGCCTGCAATTTTTGAAGGGCTTTGTACAAGAGGCAGCCTAGATTTCAGACACCCTACACAGATGTCTACAATCCCTATCCCTCCCCAATCTCCAGGACGGAACTTCAGCACAGCCCTCTCATCTGGGAAATGAAGAAGGTTGTCAATTCACCTGTGGAGTGGGGAACCCAAAACTCAAGGCTGCCTGCCCATCCTCAGATGTGAATGAAAAATTTACCTACTCCTTCTTTGGCTCTGAGTCTACTACAACAAATAAAACAAAGCATAAGCCAAATAATTATTAATGACAGCCTGCCTGATGCCGAATCATGGTCATTTCTCTGTCCTCCCACTTTTGGTAAATAACACTAAACCTTTATTGGTGGGCATAGAAATGCAAAGTCGCTTACACAACTTGTTCATGCTCTCTTCGTGCAAGCTGGTGTGGTCTCTAAGACGGTAAATTCCCAGAGAGTTATCACCAAATGTTTACTTTTCAATATAATTACTATATGATGCACAACTAGGCAATTATTTATGATGATCCCTTCTAATAATAACTATCACTATGCTCATTATCATGTATTACCATTTATCGGGAGCTTATTTTGTGATAAGCACTATGTCAAGAGGTGTACATCCATTATCCTATTTTACCCTCAGAACAACCCACAGAAGTGGGCATTATTATCCCCATTTTCCAGCTGTGAAAATCAAAGCTCAGAAAGATTAAATTGCCCACGATCACCAGCTAATACATATAAGAATTAGGGTCAAGGACACATTGTCTGATTTGAAAGGCCAAGCTTTGAACCTATATGATATGTAGTCTTCCTACCGTATACAGGATATGTCCAAGTGTGGCTTACTAAGCCACTGCCCATCTCTCCAGACTTATGTACACCACACATCACATTTCAGGTCCATCAAAGAACATACAACTCCCAGAATACGCCCTGCTGTTTTACACCTCGGAGCCTTAGTTCATATGGGTCCCTCTACTAGGATCACCCGCTCCCCACCCCTTTTGCTCATTCATCTCACACAAATCAGCTGAGACAGAAGCTCCCCAGAAAACCTTCCCCAATCCTTTCCCCAGGCTGGTTTTGTGTCCTCCCTCTGTTGTCTCCTAGCACCCTAAGCATTCTTCTGTCATTGTCTTTACCACATTGTATTGTAGCATTGTATTTCCTGTTTATTTATCTGTCCTACTAGACTTTGAGTCCCTTCAAAAACAGGAGCTATACACACATACACACACACACACACATATATATATATATATCCTGTTATACATATAAATATATTTTTTGTGTGTGTGAGGAAGATCAGCCCTGTGCTAACATCTGCCAATCCTCCTCCTTTTTTTTTTTTTTTTTGCTGAGGAAGACTGGCCCTAGGCTAACATCCATGCCCATCTTCCTCCACTTTATATGGGACACCGCCACAGCATGACTTGCCAAGCAGTGCGTCGGTGCGTGCCCGGGATCCGAACCGGCGAACCCCGGGCCGCCACAGCAGAGCACGCGCACTTAACCACTTGTGCCACTGGGTCGGCCCCTATAAATATATTTTTATATATATTTATATACCAGGCATACCTTGGAGATATTGTGGGTTCGGTTCTAGACCACCGCAATAAAGCTAATATCACAATAGAGCAAGTCACATGAACTTTTTGCTTTCCCAGTGCATATAAAAGTTATCTTTACACTATACTAGAGTCTCTTAAGTGTCCAATAGCATTATGTCTAAGAAAACAATGTACATCCCTTAATTAAAAAATACTTTATTGCTAAAAAATGCTAACCATCATCTAAGCCTTCAGTGAGTTGTAATCTTTTTGCTGATAGAGGGTCTTGCCTCACTGTTGACGGCTGCTGAGTGATCAGAGAGGTGGTTGCTGAAGGCTGAGGTGGCTGTGCAATTTCTTAAAATAAAACAACCATGAAGTTTGCCATATTGATGGACTCTTCTTTCACAAATGATTTCTCTGTAGCATGCGATGCTGTTTGATAGCATTTTACCCACAGTAGAATTGCCTTCAAAATTGGAGTCAATCCTCTCAAACCCTGCTGCCACTTTATCAACTAAGTTTATGGAATATACTAAAGCCTTCATTGTCATTTCAACAATCTTCTCAGCATCTACACCAGGAGTAGATTCCTTCTCAAGAAAGCACTTTCTTTGCTCATCCGTAAGAAGCAACTCCTCAGTTGTTCAAGTTTTATTATGAGATGGCAGCAATTCAGTCACATCTTCAGGCCTTACTTCTAATTCTAGTTCTCTTGTCATTTCCACCACATTTGCAGTTCCTTCCTCCACTGAAGTCTTGAACCCCTCAAAGTCATCCATGAGGTTTGGAATCAACTTATTCCAAATTCCTGTTAATACTGATATTTTGACCTCTTACCGTGAATCACGAATGTTCTTAATGGTATCTAGAATGGTCAGTTTACTTTGCTCAGATCCATCAGAGGAATCACCATCCATGGCAGTTATAGCCTTATAAAATGTATTTCTTAAATAATAAGACTTGAAAGTCAAAATGACTCCTTGATCCATGGGCTGCAAAATGGATGTTGTGTTAGCAGGCATGAAAACAACAATAATCTTGTACATCTCCATCACAGCAATATTTTGAAAGGAATCTTTTTTTCTGAGCAGTAGTTCTCAATAGCAGACTTAAAATACTCAGTAAACCATATTGTAAACAGATGTGCTATCATCCAGGCTCTGTTATTCCATTTATAGAGCACAGGCAGAGTAAATTTAGCATAATTCTTAAGGGCCCTAGGATTTTCAGAATGGTAAATGAGCACTGCTTCAACTTCAAGTCACCAGCTGCATTAGCCCCTAACAAGCGAGTCAGCCTGTCCTTTGAAGCTTTGAAGCCAGTCATTGACTTCTCGTCTCTCTCTACGGAAGTCCTAGAAGGCATTTTCTTCCAATAGAAGGATGTTTTGTTTACATTGAAAATCTGTTCTTTAGTGTAGCCACCTTCATTAATTGTCTTAGCTAGATCTTCTGGATAACTTGCTCTAGCTTCTATATCAGCACTTGCTGCTTCACCTGGCACTTTTATGTTATGGAGATGGCTTCTTTCCTTAAACCTCATGAACCAACCTCTGCTAGCTTCAAACTTTTCTTCTGCAGCTTCTTCACCTCTCTCAGCCTTCATAGAATTGAAGAGAGTTAGAGCCTTGCTCTGGATTAGCTTTTGGCTTAAGGAAATGTTGTGGCTGGTTTGATCTTCTATCCAGACCACTAAAACTTTCTCCATATCAGCAATAAGGTTGTTTCACTTTCTTATCATTCATGCGTTCACTGGAGTAGCACTTTTAATTTCCTTCAAGAACTTTTCCTTTGTATTCACGATGTGGCTAACTGTTTGGCTCAAGAGGCCTAGACATGCCTTCCTCACTGAGCTTAATTATTTCTAGCTTTTGATTTAAAGTGAGAGACATGTGACTCTCCCTTTCACTTGAACACTTACAGGCCACTGTAGGGTTATTAGTTGGTCTAATTTCAATATTATTGTGTCTCAGGGAATAGGGAGGCCCAAGGAGAGGGAGAGAAATGGGAGAAGGGCTGGTCAGTGAAGCACTCAGAACACACACAACATTGATTAAGTTCACTGTCTTACACAGGCGCGGTTCATGGTGACCCAAAACAATTACAATAGTAACAACCAAGATCACTGATCACAGATCACCATAACAAATATAATAATAATGAAAAAGTTTGAAATATTACAACAATTACCAAAATGTGACACAGAGACAAAAAGTGAGCAAATGCCATTGGAAAAATGGCACTGATAGACTTGATCAATGCAAAGTTGCCACAAACCTTCAATTTGTAAAAAACGCAATATCTGAGATGCACAAAAAAATGAAGTATGCCTGTATATTTATATTTTATATATATTTTTATCTCTAACGCTTGATACATTCCCTATTATGTATCAGATACTCAATAAATATTTGCTCACTTACACTGCCAACAATGTTAAGTGAGTTTCCAATGCTGATCTAAAAGTACTACCCACAGTTTTGGAATAATACGTAAAAAACGATCACCATTTAATTCAACCAATATTTATCACAAAGTCACTTACTAAAAGAGCATGAAGGGACCTTGGAGAAAACTTAGTTCAGAATGGTATACATATATGAAAAACTCTGCAGTGGGGAACAAAGAACTGAGTTCAAGTTCCTCTCAGCTACTTTCCAGCTCAGGCAAATTCGTGACCTCCCTGTGCTTTGGTTGGCTCATCTGTGAAATAGGGTTAATCATATCTTATCTACCATTAACAGTCTGTGAGCATCAATTGAGATAATTATGGATACACTTTGCTTACTGAAAACATTATATAATTAAATGGGGTTTTTTGTTTTTGTTTTTGCTTTTCACAGAGCCTGGGACATGGTAGATGTTCCATAATTGCCATTAAAATGAATTAACAATTAAACTCTTCATTTCCTGGTTGAGCTATCAGAGATCATATTAAGTAACCTGCCTAAGGTTCCCCCTAAACTGTAAGTTCATTGACAGCAAAAATTTGTTTATCCCTAGCACTTAACACAGTACCTGGCCCTTGGTAAGTGCTCTATGAGTTTGTGGAAGGAAGAAAAGGAAGCAGGAAAGGAAGATATCATACAGCTAGAAGTTACTGAAAGCCCCAGGGTGCCAATTACCTGGTCATAGGTCCTTCCACTTGATCATGGCATTAGGTGCTGTAGGTCCGTGGTTCTCAAAGTGTGGTCCTGAGAACCAGCAGCATCAGCATCAATTGGGTACTTGTTAGAAATGCAGATTCTCAGGATCCATCCCAGACCTGCTGAATCAGAATATCTGGGGGTAGATCCTAGCAATCTGGGATTCAACAAGACCTCCAGGTGATTCTGATGCATGCCAAAGTTTGCAACCATTGCTGGAGGAGAAACTCTTCATCATCTGCTTATATTTGAGATTAAATGGACAGAAAAAGGTGAATTTATTGAAATTATTTAATAATTTATTTTTTAAATAATTTATTCTAGAAACCTAATGCACATTACTTTCATTGTAATTTCCTACTAACTTGACACATTTATCATACAGAGCAGATACATTTCTGGAAAGACTACATGAATAATGCAATATATTTTTGGTTAAAAATAACATTTACTGAATTGTTTTCTAAGTAGAGAAGACTACATGATCATTGCTAATAATATGGATAATACCAAAAATTGTACTGACACTTATACAGTGTTTACTATGTACCAGGCATCATTCTAAGCACTATTCCTATCTTAACTAACTCATTACTCTAAATAATCCAATGAAGCAGGTACAGATTTTATCATCCCCATTTACAGAGAAGAAATTGAGGCACGTAGAGGTTATGTAACTTGCCAAGGGTCACATGGCCCGGTAGACCCAAGGTTTGTATCCATGAGTCTAGCTCCAGATTCCATGAGATTAACCACTATGCTATACCATTAATCACCCATAATTTAGAGATAATCACTGACTATTAATATTTATGCAGAATTTAGTATTTTCCTTCGGGTGAGTAAAAAATATATATATACGTGCGTGCACACACACACATACACATATACACACACACATCTGTGCATATATATGTATATAATATATTGGTGAATATATTTATTTATATGTAAATAATCAACATAATTTTTACATTTTAACATATTTTTTACATTTTTTACAAATATATTTATTTACAATTTAAAAATAAAATCAAGTCATATGCTGCTGTAACCTAATTCTTTTATTTAATAATACATTGTAAACACATTTCAATATTATTACAATTCTAAAATAATTGTAATGGCTGTACTGAATTCTCTCCTAATTTATTTAATCAATTCTCCAGTGTTGGACAACCAGATCTCATTCAATGTTTTATATAATAAATAACACAGTAATGAACATCTCTGAACTTAAAATGTGATGTTTATGCACTTAATTTATGAATCTCTGCACCTCCCTTTAACATGAGCCCACATAAATAATGAAAAATAACTCTCTCCAACAGTCCATCCAGACCATAAACTTTCTCACTTTAATACTCATGACAGCAAAATCAAATTATACTCCATCACCAAGCAGCAAGACTATCTGATAATTATACAGGTTATTTAAAAATACTCTGAGTGACAATTTTATTAGCTTTATATTAAGGAAACTACAGGCACTATATCCTCAGAGATTCAGAGATACAGTCATGGAAGAACTGAATAGCAATAAAAGGTCAAAATATTTATAAAGGAAAATAAAAACTCTCCTCGTATGTAGATTCATCCCATAGGCTAGACAATGTTTAGAACAGAGCAAATGTTTTGTGAATGAATGAGTATTAAGGCCCAGTAAATAGATGAAAACATGAGAGAAACTAGAGAAAGGGAGAAAATAGACCCTCTTTCCAGGCTTCTCTGAAAAAGGCTATTCATTCCATTGTTGCAAATAACTTGAATATAGTTCACACACCAACACTACAGAGAAATATAAACAGCAAAGTGATTCATTGACACGCGACCGCATTCCTGGTGCAACCTTTTAGGGCCTCAGCATGTTTGGATTTGGCCTGAAGTCTCCCAAATCCAACCTCCCAAGGAGCTTGAGGCAAACCAAACTACTTAAGCTAAATCGGAGGGGGCCAGGATGACTGCCGCAAACTAAAAATAATAAGATCTCTGTGTCCACACTTACTACAGTGGGAAGGGGAAGTGTGACTCTACTAATCCAGACTCAGCAAGAGGATCAGTGCAGGGGAAAATGTGTGGGGAGGAGACAGGGTGACAGTGCCAAAAGTTTCAGGAAACTCCCTCTTTCTCTGTGTGCTGTGTGTGTTGGGAATCTGGATAATGAAACACCCAACAATTTCCAAAGTTAAAATGACACTGTAGTATGGGAGTGGGGTCTTATATCCAGAGTAGATGCTATATGTGAAATTGAAGATGAAAAAATAATTGTTAAAATAGATGTAGATTGCCAGGAGCAAGCAGGTCATTTCAGTATCAGAACCTAAGGAGATCTCCTTTCCCATAATTATCTCACTCACTTTCTTGCCAAAGGAAGATTTCGTATTGCAGAGAGACAGGTTCTTCTGGTATAACTGATTCTTTTGAATCATGTAACTAAACTTTAAAGGCATGCTGTTGACTTAAATGTTTGAGAATCCTAAGATGCTGAAGTTGGAAGAACTTTTGTGGTCAACGAATCTCAACCTAGTATTTCTCAGATGAGAAAATTAGAGCCTAAAAAGGTGAAGTGACTTTTCCAGAATCACAGATGAAATTAGTGGCAGACCCAGGTTGAGGGCCGAAATCTTGATTTCCACTCCTACACTGCATGACCACTGCCCCATGTTTGTGACCTCAGCCTAATGATACTACCTTCCTCAGACCATCAGCCAACAAATATTATTTTACCCAAATGTACTTAATTCCTTTGCATTCCTTTATTTGACACCAATTTACTAAGCATTTTCTATATGTCAATGTTCTAAATGCAGGTGAGAAAGTAATTAGGAAGATAAGTCCTTGCCTTCATGGGCGGGGGGACAGACAGGAAGCAAGTAAACATATAAACAAGATAAGTTCAACTTGTGATAAGTGCTAGGAAGACAATATAATAGAGTAATGTGGCAAAGCATGCTGGGATTGGAAGAGGCTACTTTAGAGAAAGTGGTCAGAGAAGATTTCTTTGACATTTAAGGTAAAACCTGAAATATGAGTTAGATTGGTCAATCAAAGATCTAGGTGAAAAGCATTTCCAACAGGGAAAAATTACATGCAAAATCCCTGAGGCAGGGGTTCCAGTTCTAGGTAAGATGAAGTAAGCACATTCCATCCTGTCTCTCCCAGTAGATACAGCTAGAAAGCATGGAGTTTTCTTAATTTAAACGATAGAAGGCAAATTGGAGAAGACCAGAATTTGAAGTACCACTGAACCAGGTGTGAATTTCCTTTTTTTGTCTAGTATCCTCAAACTGGTTTCAAGACATCCTGATATCCAGAGCCGGGCACTGCACACAGAAAGAGAGGTCTAGGAGAAGCCCTCTAGCTCTGGCCTCAGGAGAGGTAAGGGGAACTCCTAAGGCTTAGGGGGAATGCAAAAATCCTTCAGGGTTGTTCTTTTCTCTGTTCTTTCATGCACTGCCCCCCAGGCAATCCCATGGTGGCCACTCAGCAGAAATGATAGCGACAGTAACAAGAGCAGAGCGGGGTCTATAGGTGCCTACATTCTGAGGAGGGGAGACTTCCTATTTGATCGGAGGGGCTGTGGTCTCAAGAAGGTGGGAGAACACCTATTGCTTTTTTCTCTCGCTGTCCTCCCACCACTTGGCCACTGACGCAGGCACAGCTGCAGGAAGTCCAAACCTGAGTGTCGTACAGTAGTCCCCGCTTATCTGCGGTTTCGCTTTCTGCAGTTCCAGTTACCCGCAGTCCACAAATATTAAATAGAAAATTCCAGAAATAAACAATTCATAAGTTTTAAATTGTGCACCATTCTGAGTAGCGTGATGAAATCTCTCACTGTCCTGCTCTGTCCCACCCGGAATGTGAATCATCCCTTTGTTCAGCATACCTACACTGTATACACTACCTGCCGGTTAGTCACTGAGCAGGCGACTCAGTTATCAGATGGACTATCGACTGTCGTGGTATCACAATGCTTGTGATCAAGTATCCCTTATTTTTCTTAATAATGGCCACAAAGCACAAGAGGAGTAATTCTGGCAATTTGGATGTGGCAAAGAGAAGTTATTGTTGTTAATCTCTTCCTGTGCCTAATTTATAAATTAAACTTTATCATAGGTAAGTATGTATAGAAAAAAACATAGTGTATATAGGGTTCGGTACTATCCATGGTTTCAGGCATCCACTGGGGGTCTTGGAACATATTTCCAACAGACTGTACCTAAAGGCCTTTGGACTGAATGGTGGAGCACCAGGGACGTGGAAAGTACTGGGAGATCATGGAGAAGGAGGAGCCAGAAAGAATTATCCTTTCATAAAAGAAGAAATGCAAATGACTCTTAAACATATGTAAAGATGTTCCAGCTTACTCATGAGAGAAATGTGAATTAAAACCATGCTGAGATATCATTTCTCACCTATCAGATTGGCAAAGAATCCAAAAGATTGACAACATATTCTATGATGATACTTTGGGGAAATAGATCCTTTCATTCCTTAATGGTGGGAAGGCAAAATGGTACAACCTCTATAGAGCAGAATTGGTGATATCTACAAAATTTTCATTTTCGTTTTCTCTTTGACCCAGAAATCCCACTTCCAATTATCCATCCCAAAAATAAGCTTAAAGAAATATAAAAAGTTTTGTGTATACTGTGCCAAGTATAAATTAGCATTATTTGGAATAGTGAAAGACTGGAAATAACCTAAATGTTCATCAGTAGGGATCTGGCTGCATAAATAAGAGCACATACCTGCAATGGAGTTCTCTAAGCTGTAAAAATGCTACGAAGTGATCTCCAAGGTATAACAATGAGCAAGAAAGCAAGGCAGAGAAAAGTTATTTTAGTAAGCTCATGTTTAAATACATATACACTTATATACACATAATATGTGTATGTGTATGTATGTATGTATCTATGTATATAAATATATAGAGGCAGATATATTTATATGTATCCACATATAATGCTTATATATATTTAAAACAGATTGTTATCTATTGGGGAAGGAGGGAACAGGGTAGAGGGGATAAGGTGAGAAACTAGACTTCTGAATATAATTTGTTTCATAGATTTGACTTTCAACCACACAAATGTTTAAATGATTAACAAAGATAAAAATTAAAACACTCCCCAAGAAACAAAAACAAAATAAAACAAAAACTAACAGTATATTGAAAGAAATTATTTCACATGATTTTAAAACATAGCAATTTGACTATACCCCTAGTGGAGAAAAAGAACTGCAAAAACTATCTTAAACTATTTTAGTAACCATATTGTTAGCAACAATATTGCTACTATTATTCTGATACTATTATACTCACAGTAGAATAAAGGAAATAAGTAATTGTTAATGTTGTGAGAAACCAAGATTTTCAGAATAGGAGAAAAGAAATACAAATATAAAAATCAAAGAAGTTAAATAATACCCTATAATAATAAATTTTGAATTATCATGAATTCATAATGTCTTTTTTCTTTAAAAGAAACAAAAAATATTTCTAAGCTCTGTCCACTGAAAAATCCCAGAAACAATAATAAACCCAACAGTAATGAGCACTGCTAATCTTCAGATTGTGGCCTCTAAATACTGTTTCCTTGGAGAAATGGCAGACTCTAGGTTGGGGCAGGAAATGCAGAAAACAGCCTGGAAATCTTGTCATAACAAAAAGCAAGAAAGCAATTAAAGAAATCTGATGTTGTGTCAAAAGGACTCAGGAGCCATGGTGAAAAACTCTCCCTGGCCAAAGTTGGGATAATTTGAACATTAAAAAAGAATAACAACTGGGGCCGGCCCAGTGGCACAGTAGTTAAGTTCGTGCACTCCACTTCGGCAGCCCAAGGTTCATGGGTTTGGATCCCAGGTGTGGACCTACACACTGCTCATCAAGCCATGCTGTGGCAGCGTCCCACATACAAAATGAAGGAAGATTGGCACAGATGTTAGCTCAGCGACAATCTTCCTCAAGCAAAAAGAGGAAGATTGGCAACAGATGTTAGCTCAGGGCCAATCTACCTCACCAAAAACAGAAACAAAAACAAAAACAAAACAAAAAAAAAGAATAACAACTGTAATTGATTCAAACAAGCCAAATGTATTAAACTGCATGAGTTCATTTAAAAGAAATTGCTCATTTTTGAAAGATGCTAGGGAACTAATCTATTATTCTGAACACTGATGAATAGAGAGAGGATCAAGCATTTATCCTTGTTCTCAGAGTTTCCAAACAATTGATGAGGGAAAAATTTCTCTTTAGAAAAGAATTCCAGTTAAATGAAGAAGGAATGATGGAATTAGAATGACCATTTTTGCAAACCCCAAACAAAATAATGGATCTAGGCAATAATCACCAATGGCAGCTAATATTACCATAGACAGAGACAACCCCACACACACTATGTGCCTCTTGATGGAAATTCCCAACACCAGCTGTATTCGTTTGCTAGGGCTGCCAAAACAAAGTACCACAGACTGGGTGGCTGAAACAACAGAAATTTATTTTCTCACAGCTCTGGAGGCTAAAAGTCCAAGATCAAGGTGTCAGCAGGGTTGGTTTCTTCTTTAAGGCCTCTCACCTTAGCTTATAGATGGCCATCTTCTCCTTATGTTTTCCCACGGTCCTCCCTCTGTAACTGTCTTTATCCAGATTTCCTCTTCTTATAAGGACACCAGTCATATTAGATTAGGGGTCCACCCTAATGACCTCATTTTAACTAAATTACCTCTTTCAAGACCTTGTCTCCAAATACAGTTCACATTCTGAGATACTGGGTGTTAGGACTTCAACATGTGAATTTTGGGGAGATACAATTCAGCCCATAACATCCCCCATGAAATTTTCTTGCCCAAAACTAGAATCTAAATCAGATCAAGCCTCCAGAACTAAATACCAACTTACAGGGAATACAGGGGGGATATAAAACATTAAACAACACAATCGGAATGTAATCAGCAAAATTCAGAATTTGGCAAACTCTTCCAAACAATTAATCTGTTTCCACAACAAATAAACTGCAAAGAGAAAAGAAAGAGGCAGGGGAATACCCATAGAGTACCAGAGGCTTAAGACATATATGAACCAAATGCTATCTTTGTGCCTTGTACGGATCACAACAAAACCAAAAAAAATTTTAAAGACATATTCATGAGACAATTGGGAACTTGAACATTAACCGCTTCTGAATTTTTTTTTACAATATTAAGGAATTACTGTTATTGTTAGGTGTGATAATGCTATCGTGGTTATGTTTTTTAAGGCAGTCCTCGTCTTTTAGAGATACTTATTGAAATATTTACAGATGGGTGCTAAGACATCAGGGATTTATTTCAAAATAATCCAGTGGGGAAGGAGGTAGGAAGGGTATAGAGGAAACAAGAGTGGTAAGGAGTTAACGATCATACCTAGGTGATGGGTACATGGGACTTTATTATACCACTCTCTCCACTTTGGAGTATGTTTGAAGTTTTCCATAATAAAATGTTTCTAGATAAGTAAATGAATGAATGAATGGGTACTGATGCCATGCATCCCACTGGGCAAGAGCAAAACTACTGAGACGAAAGTGGGGAAGACTAATGTGCTAAGGGGTGCAACTGGAAATAAAACACAGCTAATAAATGATAGCAGCTACCCTTCGTAGAGCACCAGCTAAATTCCAGGACAGGCACTAGGCAACATTATCCATGAATATGTATACTCACAAATCTCTACTGCTTTTCACCTTTATAACATTCCTGGAGCAGGGGGAAAATTGGGTCATTTTACAAATAGGGAATCCAAGACGCAAAGATGCCTGAAACCACAAGCTGGTAAGGACCTAAGACAATTCGGCACCTAGGACTTTGGTCGACAACTTGTATGCTCTTTCCCTTACCCCACTCTGCCTCTGGGATCCAAAAGGGAATGAAATAAAGGCAGAAACTTGAGTCAAGAGAGAGTGGCCTCAATCTGGGAATAAACCTTTCAGTTTTCTTTCTTTGTTCTTAAGGTAACTTGTTTTAAGAGCATATCTTGCTTTGTCCTCTATTGGGGCTCTTTATTTAAGAAAAGCACTTAAAATGGTCCTTATCCAACAGAAATGCTTGCAGTCATATTTCTTCCGCAGGTTCACTTTTACAGTAATGAAAACCAAACCTCTTTATCCCTGTGATGAAATACGTTGAGCTACGATACTGACATGAGAATATGAAGGAAACAGAGATAGTGTGAAAAATATACGTGCATTCTTTATCTCCTGCTATGAATTTCTAGGTATTCCTCCATGGCAAAATGAAACTCCTCAGACACGATTCACACGCACACGGTATCTCAAATAAAACGGCATCCATCTTTTTCATTTGGACAGTATGTTTCCGTTCTGTTTTTTATTTTCACTATGCTCTTTTTAATAATGTGGGGGAGCTGACTCCATTTTAGAAAGATTTCCATCAAGACAGATAAAAATGAAAGTTTCAGGGGCTGGCCCGGTGGTGCAAGCAGTTAAGGGCTCGCGCTCCGCTGCGGCGGCCCGGGGTTCGCCGGTTCGGATCCCGGGCGCATACCGACGCACTGCTTGGCAAGCCATGCTGTGGCGGCGTCCCATATAAAGTGGAGGAAGACGGGCACAGATGTTAGCCCAGGGCCAGTCTTCCTCAGCAAAAAAAGAGGAGGATTGGCAGATGTTAGCACAGGGCTGATTTCCTCACCAAAAAAAAAAAAAAAAAAAAAAGAAAGTTTCAGCCCTCTCTCGCTCCAGATTTTTACCTCCCTCATGAATATTAGGGAAAGAGTTGAGGTAGAGGTGGGCATTAATGATTTGTCCCTTCCAGAATCATCCTCTTGACACTGCTCCTTCAAGCTGCTTGTTCTCTGGCCACTCCTCTCTCTGCCACGGTGGTGGGAGGGGGTCAAGAGAGAGGGGTCCCTTACCTCCCCTTTGAGCCCAAAGGATTGAGGGTAGAGGGGTGCAAAAGGGCCTTTTGGTCTGGCCTCCAATTCATGAAAGGACTAAAATTTGCCTTTAAAGTTATTTCCAAATGAGGTTATATATAAAGACAAAAAGATAGGCTGACAAGACTGGAAGATACTCATGTTCACCTCATAGCTTTAGGCTTGTATCCACTCCCTGAGCTACAGTGTCTGTAGTACGCAATTTGTGCACTGTGTGATTACCCTGTGAAGAGAACAGTTTTATGGCTTGTATTTTCTTGTGTGGCAAAGCATTAATTTGTTATATGTAAATGTTTAAAGCATACCACAATATTTTGCAATCATATTTGTAATATCCTTATTTTTTAATATATTGGTAGTCTCAAAAAATGGAAGTGGCCCTAGCCTTTCTCAATGTCTGAAAGGCCTTGAGAAGAGGAAGAGGAGGAGAAGGTGTGGTAATAACCGTCACAACAGTTAACATATATCGAGCTCTTTTATGTCAGGTACTGCCAGGTATCCTAATTTACTCACAGTAATTAGCACATTAATAAACATGTACTAATTCATTTAACCCTCACCTATGAGGTAGATATTATCTCCATTTTACAGATAAGAAAATTGAGGTACAACTGATAAGTAGCTGTGTATCAAACTCTACCGAAGGGTTGGGAGACGCAAAAGGGAATTACAGAGTTTGAGGGAAATAGACTGAACTATATACAAAGTATAACTTTTTGTGGTTAAAGGGAAAAAGCACCTAAGAGGTTAAACCCTTCCTAATGGAGTTTCCTTCCTGGAAGCCCCCAGGCCTTACCCTTGTTTCTGGATCTTCATATTCCCATATGAGAGCACTGCCTTCCTCTTTCACTTCCTGGAAAATTCTACCCTTCCTCACACAATGGCTGTTCTTGCCCCAGGGCCATCCCTCTTCCCCCACCAGGTGATGTATTCCCCATAGGTGAAAAACCCCAAAGTCTGAGATACTCAGTCTAGAATAACACTCAGAAACTTGTCAGGGAGAGGGCAGTGTAGGAGAGGGGGTTGTTGGTACTCCAGGTGTCTGGTTATCTTTGGTGTCTCTGACATGGTAGGTGACAGTTAAAGATCTTTATTCTATCTTGGCCTTTCAATAACTGTTGGATCTAGATGTATCTCCCAAAGATTAACATTAATTGTCTAAGGCAGTTAAGTCTAAACTAACCCATACGGACATAGAGAAAGGTCCCTAAATGCTTCATAATTTGCAAATGTATCTTTCTCAACAATGGAGTTAGTGCTTTGGATTACAATAGTTCATTTATTTGGTTCACTGTCCCCCTCCCCTCAAACTGGGCTCCCTTGGGCAAACCATCTTCCTCTTATAACTGCCTGGAATGAATGGGAGGTGGGTGGGTGAGAGTGTGAAGGCTTAGGTCTTCCAGCTCCACCACAATGTAAATAAGATAGTCTGAGACCTTTTTTTTTAACATACTTCCTCTACATTCTAAGTGATCAATAAAAAGACTGTGGTTGATATTCTTTGGTCACATTTTACCCCAGCACCAAAAGTATTTATTGAGAGTTCCCTGAGGGCCTGGTTATTGTTAAACACTGTACAGTATAACTACTTTCTTTGAGCCAAGTACCAGGGCCTGGCCCTTACCCAGCTAAGTGGTGAGAAATCTCATGTTAATATTTTATTACGGAAAACATTTCTTGGGGCTGGCCTCAAGCAGAAGGATAAATTGGTACTATAAACAATTCAAAGGTAGTTTTTAGAATGAAAGCAAGCAATTCTCTATGAATTCCTTGCAATGCCTAGAATAACAAGTTAAGTTTTCCAAAGCACTTTTACACCTACTACGTTGTTTCAGTCTCACAACAACGCAGAAAGGTGGTCAGACTTGGCATTATTATTTACATTCAATAGACCAGGAAATTGAGATTCGGAGAGTTTAAGTGATTGGGCAACGTCACTCAGCTAATTAACCACAGAGTAAAGCTTGCTTTCTGACATCCTAATCCAATTCGTGCCAAAGCATTGAAGTTTGCCTTCTTTATATTGGTAAAGCATTTCACAGTTATTCCCCCTAAGGTATAGTTCTATAGGCATCTTTTTGAACTCGTTTAATCCCTTTGGTAGTTAATTTTACATGTCAACTTGACTGGTGTAAGCGATGACCAGACAGCTGATAAAACACTATTTCTGGACGTGTCTGTGGGGGTGTTTCTAGAAGAAATTAGCATTTTAACTGGTGAACTGAGTAAAGCAGACGGCCCTCCCCAATGTGGGTGGACATCACCCAATCGGTTGAGGGCCTGAATAGAATAAAAAGGTGGAAGAAGGGTGAATTTACTCTCTCTCCTTGCGAGCTGGGACATCCATCTTCTCCTGCCCTTAGACATTAGCACTCCTGGTTCCAGGGCCTTCGGACTTGGACTAGGACTTACACCATTGCCCTCCCTCTGCCACCTCCCTTAATGGGTTCAGTGTTTTATTAATCAAGAACACAAGTTTGAGATCCTGGAATGGTCTCTGAAACAAAAGTACTTAAATGGGAAGAGACAAAAGTTCTTCATATAAACCAGGAGCCAGCAATAATTCTAGTCATTATTATTGATATTATGAATAACTTCCTAGAGTTATCATCAAATAATTTTCAACAAGGTATCAAAACAATTCATTGGGGAAAGAATAATCTTTTCAACAAATGGTGCTGGGACAACTGGATATCTACATGTAAGAATGAAGTCGGGCCCCTACCTCACACCATATGCAAAAATTAACTCAAAATGGATCAAAGACCTGAATCTGAGAGCTAAAACTACAAACTCAGAAGAAAATGTAGAGGTAAATCTTTACGACCTTGGATTAAGCAATGGTTTCTTAGATTAAAACATCAAAAGCACAACTAGCCAAAGAAAAAACAGATAAATTGGACTTCATCAAAATTAAACATTTTTCTGCTTCAAAGGACACTATCAAGAAAATGAAAAGACAACCCACAGAATGGGAGAAAATACTTGTATACCATGTATCTGATAAGGGACTTACATCCAGAATATACAAAGAACTCTTAAAACTCAACAATTAAAAGACAAATAATTCAATTAAAATATGGGCAAAGGACTCAAATAGATAATTCTCCAAAGAAGACATACATATGGCAAATAAGCACATAAAAAGATGTTCAACATCATTAGCCATCAGGGAAATAAATCAAAACCACAAGGAGATACCACTTCACACCTACTAGGATGACTATAATCAAGTGCTAACGAGGATGTGGAGAAATTAACCCTCACGCATTGCTGTTAGGAATGTAAAATGGTGCAGCCACTTTGGAAAACACTCTGGCAGTTTCTCAAAAAGTTAAACATAGAATTACCATATGACCCAGTCATTCCACGCCTAGCTATATACTCAAGAGAACTGAAAACATATGTCCACACAAAAGTTTGTACACAAATGCTTATAGCAGCATGATTCAAAGTAGCCAAAAAGTAGAAAGAATGTACATCATTCAAATGTACATCAACTGATGCATGGATAAACAAAATACAGTATATTCATACAATGGAATAATATTCAGCCACAAAAGAGAAATGAAGTACTGTAATGAATATACTACAAATGAATGAATCTTGAAAACATCATGCTTAGTGTAAGAAGCCAGACACAAAAGGCTATATATTATATGATTCCATTTATATGAAATGTCCACATTAGGCAAATCCATAGAGACAGAAAATAAGCACATTAGTAGTTGCCCAATGCTGGGAGAAGGGGAGAAGAGGGAAGGGAAATGACTGCTAATGGATATGGGTTTTTTTTGGGGGGGGGGTGGGGAATGACGATAATGTTCTGGAATTAGATAATGGGATGGTTGCATACCTTGTGAATATACTAAAAATCACTGAATTCACATTTTAAAAGAGTGAATATTATGGTATGCGAATTATATCTCAATTAAAAAAAATTTTTTTTCAGCTTCTCACAGGTGGTACATGAAGGAAAACAAATGAATCACTTAATTCAGGGCTCCTAAGCCCATCATCAGGGAGCCAAGAGAGAAAAGAGCAATGCTCAGAAAATCACCAGGGAGGTCAGATTGCTTGTTATGACTCTAAAAGCACTCTAGCAGCACTCCGTGTCAGTCTCTAGGGAATTTGCATTCATGCTTTATACCACGACTAGCCCCAAAGAGAAACTGTGGCCTTAGGACCAAGCTGGTCTCATTTTCATTAACCTCCACCTTGCCATCTTTCAGGTGTTTCCTCCGCAGTATCAGAACGGTCAAGCTTATGACTCATGCTCAGATAACTGAACTCGATTCAATTCAACACATTTTATTGAGCACTTGGGAAGTGCCAGCCACTTGCTAGACCCAGGGTATCAGCTGTATTCAGGATGGACGCTCTCCTGCCTTAATGAAACTTATACTCTAATATAAGAAACAGATAATAAAAGTTATGCTGGTTCTTCTTCAATTGCCCACCCATCCCCAATCCATTAGATGGCCTTTTCTGACCTGCTCTGTGTCGAGGAGAGGTGGAGTTGACCTCTGAATTGTATCACCCGGCTCCCTTCTAGTGGTGGGAAATCAGGCGCAGGAACAGAGAGATCAGAGAATTTCTTCCGCTGTTCTCTCTCTGCCTCAGCACCACAGTTCTGGCAGTAGATTTCAACTACTACATCTCCTATAGGACAGACCTTTCTTCACAGGGCCAGATCTCATCGCAAATTCTATTTTCTCGCTTTGTCTTTTCATAGTTAGGCATGTGTGGTAGATTATCTGCAAAGATGGCTAATTATTCACCTCAACTCTATATGCTGCTCCTCCCTTTAAAAGGTAGTATCTATTTCACCTCCCCTTGAAGCTGGACTTGCCTTGTGACTTGCTTTGACCAGTAGGATATGACAAATGTAATGCTCTGTCAGTTCTGGGACAAGGCAGGGGCCCAGCAGCTTCCACTTTAACTTTTTTGGGATCTAGCCACCCATTAAGTGCTCAGGCTAAATTATTAAATAATGGAGATAAAGAGAAATAAGCCTAGCCTGCCCCCTCACCATTCCAGCCACCGCAGCAGAGGCACCAGATGTGTGAGTGAAGCCATCTTGGACCCTCATCCGGCTCCAGCTGAGTTGCCCCAGCCAACTCCACCAAATGCAGAGTGGACATGAGCCATTTCCACCAAGCCCTGCTCAAATTGAAGAATTACAAGCAAATAAATAGTGGTTGTTTTTTTAAGTCACTAAGTTGTGGGGTGGTTTGTTACACCGCAATAGGTAACTGAAACTGATGGTAAATAGGTCCTCACCACTGCTAGTCCCAGCTGACTCAACATCCTTATTAATACCCTTAACCCTGACCTTGCCTCCATAAATGGTCTCTTGGCTCCATTCTCTTCAATTAAACCATTTTGAGTTCTGTTTTCTGTTCTGTTTTGAGTTCTGCAACCCTGTCTAATACAACAAGTAAATAAATAAATAAGACAATCACAGATTCTTGTTGGTACCAGGATGGAAATAAGCAGGCTGCTATGACAGGGAATGACAGAACCAACTTCAGGCAGGGTGGTTGCGGAAGGCCTTTCTGACTAACTCTGCTTACTCCAGTTAACATCTGCAGCAAAGAGCCTGATGGAAACGCAACGCTAGTGGAAGCAAGGTAGTGGCAAACTCAGCTCAGGAATCCACTTCAGGTTCAAGTCACTCTTTTTCAGGTCTTTCTGCCCTGGGCCACAGAGCTAGGGCTTGTAACTGCCTTCATATCTCTGGATATATCACTCATTTCATTCTTCCTACTAGGCTGAAGATTTGAAGTAGAAGAGAAACAAATAAAGGAAAAGAATGGGAATAGTTCCTTCTCTGCCATGCCTGCCTTCCATCTCCCAATACACCTGAAAGTATAATTTTGAGGAGTGTGAGCTGCACAGATCAAGAAGAACCAGGACTGAAATGGGAGAGATGTTAAAAGGGACTTCTATATCAGGTATGAAAGCATAGGTTTACCTCAGGTAGAAGTACTTTAAATTAAGGCAACATATTTTTATCAATCCAATTGGCAAAAATTCAAAACAGCAACAGCATCTAGTGCTGGTGAGGATGTGACAAAATGGGCTTTCCAGGATGTTGCCTGGTGAGAGTGAGAATTGCTATAATCTCTTTGGTACACAATCTGCCAATATCCAATTAAACAAAAAAGACATATCTTTCCCTGGTCCCGCTTTTGAGAATCTATTCTAAACACCATATGTAAAGATAGGTATACAAAGATCTATTTTATCTTACCACTGTTTACAGTAGCAAAAACAAAAAAAAGTAGAAATAACCTGACTATCCGTCAATAAGAAAATGGCTCAATAAATTATGGTACATTCATATTTAGGAATTACACCAGTACTAAAAAGAATGAGTTAGATCTATATCTATTGAACTGGAGGGATATCCATGATATTATTAAGCAAGTATTTTAAAAAGCCAGCATCGTGTATACCATGATCCTAAAGCAAAACCTACATATGTGAACATATATTTGTTTATATTTGTGTGAGCATGGTGAGAGTCTGGAAAAATACATATCAAGTTTTTAATAGGATTACCATAATGGAGTGAAAATAAATAGAAAAGAATTAACTTTTCTTTATGTATTTTTGGATTGTTTCACTCGTTGAAATGAGTGTACATTACTTTAATTCTCCTGTACCCACTCCTCTTTCCACCTCAGGCAACCACGGTTCTAATTTATTTCACCTTGGATTAATTTTGCCTGTTCTAGAATTTTATATAAATGTAGTTATAACTTTTTGTGTCTAGCTTCCTTCATTCACTATTGTATCTGTGAGATTCATCCAGGTTGTTGCATATATTAGTAGTTCATTCCTTTTTATTGCTGAGTCATATTCCATTCAAAGATGTATCACAATTTGTTTGTCCATATGCTATTGATGGACATTTGGGTTGTTTATAGGTTTGGGCTGTTGTGAATAAAGCTGCTATGAACATTGTTACACAAGAATTTCAACATAGATTTCCATTTCTCTTGGATAGATACCTGGGAGTTGAATTGCTGGGTCAAAGGGCAGCTATATGAGGATGTATGTACATATTTTCCTTTTGCAATAAAAAAACTAATAAAAATATTTCAAAGGAAAAATTTTGAAGAAAGAGAATGAATCTGTATTAAAAAAAAAAAAGATAATAATACTTGCTATCTTTTTCTCTGCTCCCTCCCCTCCCCATAGGTGTTTGGGTCTCAGATCTTAGGCTTCCCAAGCCAGGTCACTGACCCACCACTTTTCAGGGTGAATCACCAAAGATGGGAAAAGTCTAATGTTATACCTGCCCGACACGAACTAGACTTAGATACCACCCACCAGAAGCCATAAGACTCAAGCAATAATTCAAAAGAACTGCTAACACACAGGAAAAGCAGCTTCCATAGTCAGAAACCACTGGCAAACAAAAGAAAACAAAACTCATGACACTCCTTTTCTATAATAATAAGGTGTCACCAAAATAGATACTTAGCATTAAAAAGAAGAAGAAGAAAAGAGCATGTTTTGAAACTAGTCAAATCAACACATCAAGAATGACAGTAGCAGAAGTAACCTCACCGCAAGGGTGGGTTTATAAACAAATTGTGAACCAAACCTTGGTAACTTCCGTATCTAAACTGAAAGTCCAAGGTGCTACAAAACTCCAATCAATATCATGAAGACCTATTCTTAGGAAAGACTGGCTGGAATATACATATATTTTTAAATGTTACAACAAAAAGTACTGCCAAACTGTCAATGACAGGTTTTAGGGGGACTTTCTAGGCCCATGGCCTACCACCACCCTTTTTTCTCAGAACCAGCCTTGAGTCCTAACCCACAGGAGGGTCACAGTATTAGTCTTTCCTCCAGGATACAGCTGATTGGACCAGGGATGGACTACTGATAGGTCAAGTTTGAATTCTAAGTACATGGGAAGCCACTGAAGCACTTTGTACAAGTAATAACATGGTCCGATTCATGATGCAAAAAGAACTTGGGGGAACAAATTAGGAAGCATTTGCAGTAGTTCAGATGAGAGATGATTATGGTTGACACGGGCAGTGGAGAATGAGAGAAGTAAGCCTTAGAGAGCCCCTCACCATCTACAAGCCAGGGAGAGGAACAAAGGGTTTCCAAGGAGCCTGAAATGTAGGAATAACTAGAAGACTGTGGGGTCATGAAAGCTAAGACAGCAGGGAGTTTTGAGAAGGAAGAAGTGTCAACTACGGCTTGAGAAGTAATGAAAAGGAGCCAGTTTGTGAAGATGACAGCCTTCTGTTAAGGAGAGCAGAGAAATGGGGCTATGGCTGGAAGAAGATGAAATGATAAGGAAGTGACTATAGCGTGTTTACAGCTTCCTGCTGCACTTCAGATAAAAATCTAAAAGGCCATGTGCTTAACTTGACACACAAATCCCTCCATGTTGAGCCTCCTCATATCGTCAGGGTCCTAGCAGCAAACACGGGCACATTCAGACAATTTAGCTGAAGAGAACATAACAAAGGGATAATTTACAGCAGTGCAGGAAGGGTGAGGAAAATAACTTGAGGAAAGCAACCAGGGGTTAGCATCAGGGTGAAGACATTGCCACCCGAAGCCTGAAGAGGCAAGGGAAGGAAACCCAGAGCTGGAGCCATGACACCAGCAATGGGCACACAGGGACTCTGCTACTGCCAGAACCATGTTCTGACGCAGGGTGGAAGGAGAAAGAAATATCAGCACCTATCTCTCCTCCATTGTCTGATCCACCCTCCAACGTTGGCTGAACCAAGTGGAAGCCAGAAGGCATGAGAATGCAGGTAACGGAGTCCATAGAGGTCAGGAGGGCACGGAGAAGGGCAGGGAAGGATGGAGAATGGATTGAGCAGGCAAATAACCAGCATGTCCTTGCTCACCTCCCCGGCTCATCTCCGACTGTCCTCCCTCTCTCCTTCCAGCTGCCCTAGGCCTCCTTTCATGTCCTGGAACAGGCCGAGCTGCACCCTACCTCGGGCCTTGGCACAGGCTCTTCTCTCTATCTGGAATGCTCTTCCCCTCTCTCTTCACCTCGTTGACTCAAAAGTATCTTTCTGTCTTCACCTTAAATGTCACTTTTCCAGAGAGGCCTTTCCTGGCCCCTGCCCCTACCCAATCTGAATGAAATACCACTGTTATATTCTCTCATCCGTGCCCATCTTCCTCTGCCTTATATGGGACACCAGCACAGCATGGTTTGACGAGCGGTGTGTCAGCGTGTGCCCGGGATCTGAACCTGTGAACCCTCGGGCCACAGAAGCGGAGTGCGGGCACTTAACCACTATGCCACCGGGCCAGCCCCTATTTACTGAAAGATTTAACAAACTTGTTCTAACAGCCTCTCCTAAATCGTCCATGATCTCTGGATATGAACAGTTTAGCAATGATAATAGATCTTATTTAATCAGTCCTTGCTACATGTCAAGCACTGTGCTAGAAATTTAATGTACAGTAGTCCCTCGCTATCCATGACTCCCAGAATGGATGCCTGAAACTGCAGATAGTACCAAACTCTATATATACTACGTTTTCTCCTATACATACATACCTATGATAGAGTTTAATTTATAAATTAGGCACAGTAAGAGATTAACAACAATAACTAATGATAAAATAGAACAATTACAACAATATACTATAATAAAAGTTACCACAGATCTTAGCAACCTCAGCATATGATTTTTTTTCTTTCCTTATTAAGTCGAGAACTTTCACCTTTTCACTTAAAGGAAGCACTTTATGGCTTCTCTTTGGCACATCTGAATCGCCTGCCTCACTACTCTTGCACTTTGGGGCCATCATTAAGTAAAATAAGGGTGACTTGAACACAAGCACTGAGATACCCTGACAATCAATCAGATAACCAAGACTGTTACTAAGTGACTAATGGGTGGATAGTATATACAACGGGGATATGCTAGACAAAGAGATGATTCATGTCCTGGGCTGGACGGATCCAGACAGCGAGAGACTTTATCATGCTACTCAGAACGGCGCACAATTTAACACTTATGGATTGTTCATTTCTGGAATTTTCCATTTAATATTTTCAGACTGTGGTTGACCTCAGGTCACTGAAACCAAGGAAAGCAAAACTGTGGACGATGGGGGACTACTGTATGTCATATCATTCACTTTTCACAACAACCCTATGAGTCAGGGACTCTTATCAGCCCCATTTTCCCAACGAGGGTGCCAAGGCCTGAGAGGTCAAGTAATTTAGTCAAGGTCACATAGCTATGTGGTATGAACTAAGGTCCTGTTGACACCACAGCCAGTGCTCTGACCTCTCCTGTAGACAACACTGCCTCCTTAAATACTTCACTGTGGTTTTGTCTGTTTATATGTCTATCTTCCGTACTAGACTATAAGCTCCCTGGGTAACAACAGGTTTTAGTCATCTATTTAGCCACACCGCACATTGCAGACGCTCAATAAACAATGAATGTTGACTCTTTCCCACCAGGAAAGCATGCCTTGTGCTGACTTACCCCCCAAATCTTTAGCCACATTCATTCTGTTTATTAAAGAGCAGCGGTCTTTCCATCAGACTTTTGATGTCCACTGCAGTGAGCTCTTCCTCTAGAGCACAATTCTTTTAATGAACTGATAGAGTTCAAGGACCAGCAGAGCTTCCATGTGAACTCTGCACACCTGGGGGCTTTCTCAAGACACTTGACCTTATCCAGAAAGACCCTGCCTCAGAATCCGGCCAGCCCATCCTTTCTGACATCCACCCCTTTTGCTCCTGAATCTGACTTGACAATGCAGGATCGGTTCCCACAGTGACAAGCTGCCTAGTTGCTTCATTGATGGCACTTGGCTTCCTGTGAATAGAGTTTTCAGAGGCCTAGACACTAGGAGCAGCATGTCCACTCTGGACTCGCCTATGGTCAGGAGACAGAAGGGGAGACAGCACCCCAGGAGGCAGAGAAACGATTCCAAGAGCACTTGTCTTCCATCACACCTGCCAGTGCCTGTACATTCTTGCAGAATGTATTAGCCCTTTAGAGCACCTACCAGGCTTTCTGAATAGGCCCACCTGAGCCCCGCTGACAGCCCTGAAAGGAGACTGAATTTCAGCCAAGAAGAGCCCAACTGCCAGCAGAACAGAGAGTTAGCGAGGGCATGAGCTCCTACCAGCTTACCTGCTGCACAGTGCTACAACTCCACCTAACTCCTTCCTTCTTTATTGCTTCTTTTTCTTTTATATTATCCCCTATGGTATTCTTTTCACTTTTGCTCTCTCCAACCCAGCTTCTTTTGTGGAATCTGGACCTTAAAAAACAAACGCTGTCAGAGTTAGAAAGGACTTTGTGTCATCTAACCCAGGGCATCCCAAACCCTGGCAAAATCACTTAAGAAGTTTTTTTTAAATACAAATTCCTAGACCCCACCTTAAACCAATAGTAGTAAACAACTCTTGCTTTTTGTCTTCTGGGGCATGGCTTTCTTCAGATTTTCATCAGAGAACTCTTCTTTCCCCACTCCATGTGGTTCTCCTAGGGCTACCAGTTCTGTACTGCTCACCTCCCTAGAGGTGACCGGCCCAGAAATAGGCACATGATCCAAACTGGGTCAGTCAGAGTCATTCCTGTGATATTAGACTCAGTGGCTTAAAGACAAAAGTGTCTCTTCTCCTCTGGTTGTCTAGTTGAAAAAATGGAACCCCTTCTCCACGAGGTGGTAGCCCTATTTCCTGCCAACTAACAGAAATCTATCTGCAGTGAAGGAAAATGAGAATCAGAGAGAGTTCTGACAAGATTTGCTAAGTTTTTGAGGCAAATTCTATCTCTGAACTCCCCAGTCTCCTGTGTCAATAAATTCCCTTGCTCTGCTTCAGCTAGTTTTGAGTTTCTGTCACTTTTGACCAAAAGTATAGGGAATAAAACATTAACTGAATCAGGAACTCAAGGGGTAGGACAGGAGAACCTGAAATTTTAAAGATGTCCAGGAATTTCTGACGTATGGCTAGGTTTAGGATACTCTGATAGACCAAGCTCTCAGTTTATAAGGAAAACAGCTGAGAGCCACATAAGATAGGGGATTTGATAATAATAATAAGGTAGAATTTAGTGAGTAGTTACCACGTGCAGGACCCAATGTGAAGTGAGTTATATATATTGTTTCATACAATCCTTAGCATATCGCTTTGAGTTTACTATATTTACCACATCTATTTGCTTGTGTGCTATGTTTTATCTACAGTTGTACATCCACCACCTAGCACAGTGCCTGGAACATAGGAGTAGCTTACTAAATATTCGTTGAATACTGAATAAATTTTACAGATTAATGCAATTACTACTTGTAGTAGTAGTAGCAATAATAGCAGGAGGAGCAGCATCACTAACATTTACTGAGTGTTTATTTTGTGTTAGGTGCTGTTCTAAGTTCTTTTTAAATGTTACCTTATGTAATTGTCTGAAAAAGCCTTTAAGGTAGGTTTCTATTATCCCCCATTAAGATGAGAAAACTGAGTCACATAGATGTCAAATAATTTCCCCAAGGTCACAAAGCTAGTAAGTTCCAAAACTAAGATTCAAACCCAGGCAATCTGGCTCCAGAGTCCCAGTTCACAACCACTATGCTATACTGGTTCAATTAACCTATCCAGAATGACCAAGCTACTGAAGAGCAGATGCAGAATTTGGGCCTTGGTTTGTCTGAGTCCAGAATCTGCACTCTTTAACCACACTTGATACTTCCTCTCTGTGGTTAATTAGCAGTTCATGGTAATCCACATAAACGGCGCCCCTAGGGGTATACAATATATAATCTGCATGGCTTTTGTGGCAACCCTCATAATATGATTAGAAACTGAGTATTCCTGACTTCTAGAGAGGAGCAGTCAGGTGTGATCAAAAACAAGACCCATCAGGCCAAATATTGAAACCAAGGTACAACTGTTTTTGCCTATTGTGTCAGTTGAATACTGCAGGAAGCAGAAGCCAGGATGGAATTAGAAGTGTAAGAGATTTATTGGGGGAAACATCTCCGAAGGATAAAGAGAAGAGGGAACAAAAGAAGGTGGGGAAAGCCTCAGACCACAAGGCAATTCTGATATTTGCCAAGGGAGAGGGGGAGGGAAGGAAGATTGGGTAGGAAGAGCATCCGTCCAGTTGCAGCAAAGCTCTGAGGAAATCTGGGCAAGGTCGATGGGGAGCCCAGTGCAATGCTTGCCCAGTAGAGGAGTACTGCACTGGGCAGAAATGGCCTGGCTCCAGCACACCTTGCTCAGTCATTGCCTGGGAGTAGCCCAGTGAGAACGTGGCCTCAGTGTAAATGCTGTGGCTGATCCCTCGGGAGTGGCTGCTGGAAGCTGTCAGCCATCTACACTACTCGCAACTGGTTCTCTTGAAGAGAGATCTGGGCAGTGCCTTCCGTGGCTGCCACACCTGTGTAACATCAAACTCCTCCGAAGGAAACACCAAGGAGCCAACCACGTGAGATAAGCAGCCAGCATCTACAACTGCTCCTGACACATAAATAACACAGCTGACTACTTTTGCTTTCAAACCATGTGTTGGTTTGGCCTTACTAAAAGTGTCAGCTCATTTACTGAAAAAAATATATTTTCCTGAAGTGGGGTGGGTGGGGAGTTTTCTCATTTATTTTTCTACTATGGGTACATTTAAATTGCCACAAAGAAGTTACTATGGAAACTGCTCCCAAACTTGCAAGATAAAAGTAAAAATGGAACACTTTGTTGACATGCAAATTGTTAGTCTTTTGAGACCACTTTTTAACAAACTCTCCTCTCTCTGGTTCTTCTGAGTCCATCAGGGGCTCTCTTGACTCAAAAGTGGACAGGCAGGTTTTTTGGTGTCACATTGTAAATAGCCCCAGCCAACTGTGAAAATGCCACAGGTAATGACTCTGGAATAAGTCTAGAAACTTCCAAACTTGGTATTAGAACAAGCAAAGCAGACAATGACATTATACTTTCTGGGTAACTCTGGGAAGGGCTGACTGTGAATTGCCAGGAAGGTGCAAACAGGCCCAGGGCGGGGAAGGTAGTTATTTTTATGCCAGGCCCATTCTGCAGGTGTACCCTGGACAGCTTGTTTGAAAGTTAACTTGCTGAGCTCTTATTTATGCAAAGTAGTTTCTCTTTCTTATCTCCTCTGGCCACATTCCAGCCTTTCATTCTTGGGCTGGACAGTCCTTTCTACAAGAAACACAAACTTCTCATTTTAAAGCCCCATTTCTCTACCTATCTCTGCTCATCTTTACCTGCCCCTCCCCACCTACCTCTCCAACTTACTTTATGTCTGCCCAAGCACTCCTATCTTGACAAAGCTCTGAGATAGCTTTGTCCTGATTTCTGCTTTTCCTACTTTTCTGCCTGGCAATTCCTTCAACTTGTTTCTCTTGGACCTTAATCCCAAAGGCTTATTGAAGCCATTTTCAAAGCTGTTTCCAGTAATTGAGTGGATGCAACATGAAGAGGTGACTTGACCTGAGAAACTAGGGGTCAGAGGTTCTGGGTTCTTGATTTGGGATCATTGTTACCTAGCTTCCTGTCTAGCAGTAATCAATTTCATTTCTCCTTTGTAAATGAGAGTCTTCATCTGGTCCCTCCACAAGGAATTCTTTTCTTGTACATGGTTTTTTTTATGGCCAACTCCTTTTAATCATTCAAGTTTCAGCTTAAATATAATGTCCTCAAAGAGGCCCTAACTATTCCCTAATGTTATTTTCCTCTAACATCATTCTCTATAACATTATGTTCTGTTTTCTTCAAGCACTTTCTATCTGCAATTATCTTACATGTTTCCTTGATTATTACGTTTCCTCCAAAGACCTTTAAGATCCAAGAGACCTAAGGCTTGTCTGTCTTGTTCGTAGCTGTATTCCCCACTCCTGGCACACAGAAGATGCTCAATAAATATGTGTAGAATGAAAAGAAAACTTAAGCAGCTGGACCAAATGAACTTTAAGTTGCTTGTGGCTGTAACATGAACATTGTCAAAAATGAATAAGTGAAAAATGAAGTGACATCATTGCAATAAAACACTGAATGCAGTGTGTGCATATGTATGCTTTAAGAATATAAACCTGCCAAGTTCTTGAGCATGTCATAGCGTTGTAGTGCTGTCTTTCTACCGTTTCGCGTGGAGTGTGAACTGAGTTTCTGAGTTTTATAATAAAGTATCTAACAAAGATAATAGGTAGCTGTATAAATATAAAACAACTGTATCATAGCATTAGAGTAGAATTGGTTTTAGAACACAACCTCTTCAATTTACAGGGATGGAAACTAAGGTCCAGGGAAGGACGTATATTTGGACACTTGGAACCAAATACAGTGATGTTTCTGTCAATGAAGAATACATATGCCAATCACACCTCCGTATAATCATTACTAATAACATAGCAATACTTTATATCTGAAAAGCGTGTTTGAGTGTGGCTAGATCCTATACCAGTGGTTCTGAAACTTGAGACTGGACGATTTGTTAAAGCACAGATTGCTGGGCCCCACCTTCAGAGTTTCTGGTTCTGTAGGTCAGGGGGATGCGGACGGGTGCGGAGGACCGGGAGAGTTTAACATAAACACTACCAACCTTACCACGCTCCTCTCAGCTTAACCGGCCCCGCTTGGCGCTCAGGGAGAACTGCAAGTCCCGGCGTGCCCCGCGCGCAGCCGGCGGAAAGCCGGGCACTTCCGCTCCACGCAGCGCCTCTGCCCCCGCGTCTCGACGTGTCACCGGCGGCGCCGCGGCTGTGGCCGGAGACGGACCTGGCTGGGAGAGTTCGAGGCGGCGGGCGGCGGCAGCGGCGACCCCGGCCTGCATCTGCCCCGGCGCGGAAGTGTTCCAGGGTCCGTGGGAAGCAGGAGAGGGAGGCGGCGGCCCGGCCCTCGCGGGCACGATGTTGAACATGTGGAAGGTGCGGGAGCTGGTGGACAAAGCGTGAGTATCAGGGGCAGTTTGTGACCGAGGCCCACGCCGGGGGGGAAGGAAGGGGAAAGGGGAGCTGGCCCTGCGCGCGGGGCGTCCGCGTCACGCCCCCCGCCCCGGCCAGCCCCATCATGGCGGCGGCCGGCTCTCTCCCGGGCCCCGAGCCGTGTCCCGACCGGCAAGGCTGGGAAGGAACCCTTCCTCGTGTCAAAACATCCTCTTAGCTCCCTTCAGTCCTGTCTAGGCCTTTCTCACTACCCCTACGCCGACTCCTCTAGGCACAGACCCTTTGGTCAGGAGAGGGGGAAGGGTTGTCTAGAGCTGGGTCACTGCCCTGGTCGGAGGACTGTCTTGGCTCCAGGCTGTGGGCTTTGCCTCCTGGGCAGCAGCGAAGGCTTGGGGGTGGGGGACGCAGTGCCCTGGCCGTCAGTGTCCCTCAGAGTTTGGAGCGGAGACCTTAGGCGTTGTCGGAATAAGTCCTTTACCTCGCTAGGTTTAATTCCTAATGAACCTAAAGTGTTGGAGTGGGTGGTAGGTGTAACAAGTGGTCATTGTGGTCAAGCTGAAGGTACTGAAGAGGAGACTCATCCTTTGCTTTAATAACACTAGTGAAAGGAGATCACTTCTTGTGATTCTTTTCCTGTTTCCGTTTCCACTGCACTTCGTTTTTGAAGAGCCACTTGTTCCATTCAGTTTAAATAACAAGTCATTAAGAAATTTCCCCTGAAGAAATTTCCCCAGGTTTATATCCTGTTGATCTTCTTTTAACTTCCCTGACAGGTAAAATGACTAATACATAGTTGATTTCCTTTAAGACTTAAGTGATAACTTTAGTGTCTTACTACACTAGAAAAACATTAACACTTAAATTGTGCATATCAGATGTAACAGTGGTTAAGTAAGGCCTTCTAGGCCAGCAGGAAATAAAGTTTAAGAATTTAACCAGTCCCTTCCTTTTGGGTTTTAGTGATTATGCAATAAGTATGGTGACAAAAACAGTTCATGTGTGCCACCCACCCAACCTAAAATCAAGAAATGTAGATGGCACACTGTTGAGGCTTTCTTGGCACCAGAAAAAATAATTCACAATGGCTTGGATTATACATCAGATAGAATTGGACCATATTTTTAAGTTTTCTCTGCCTTTCTAAGAAGGCAGTAGAATGCCTAAGGAACACAGGTTTCAAAACCTACAGAGCTGGGTTCAAGCTCTGTAACCTTGGTAAGTTACTGAACTGAAAGTGCCCCAGTTTTCTCAGGTGCAGTATGAAAATAATGATAGATATCTGCCTTAGAATGTCGTTGTCAGGATTAAGGGCTAAGGCCTAGATAGTATGTAAAGCCC